>NC_133351.1:35941237-36241237 GCF_030506205.2 Paramisgurnus dabryanus
AATACGACATGATTTCAGCGTAAGCTGGAAGAGTGTACAGAAATTGTCTATCCGGGGACTGGAAAAAGTCTAATATTGGCTTGCCTTTTCCTTATTTGCACAGTTTTTTTCGTTTAGTTTCTTTTTACAACAAAACCCAACGCCGAGTTTTCATTCGCGAAGTGATCTTTATAAGCTATACTGTATGATTACCAGCTGGACTGGACTGCGGCCTTGAACCTGACACCTGGACGGGGGCATCGTACCCACCGATTGCCCGCGTGCAGAACTAGAGCTTAAACGAGTTCATGTTCGCGTCTTTTTGGCATGAACTGAAAATGCTCAAATGTCAAAATAGCTTTTCAGCAAACAATTGGTCACTGCATGTCTTAAACGACTAAACATTTTAATGCGTTCGTTCTTATGATGAGCCTAAACCGCCGACGCGTCTGTCATTAAAGTTAAGAAAATAATAACGAGAGAAAATCATTCACTGCTCCCGACTGAGTAACTTCTCTAACTTTGCAAAGTAAGATGATCCGTAATTTCTTTTTTTTTAAATCCATTGCGCTGAGCTCTGCTATTTGAAGTAAGTGTACGTTTTATCATGGAATTTATATTTTCCGATCGACTTTTAAGAAAGTTACTGCATTGGATATTTTGGTTCATTAACAGACAGTAAATCAGATGTAAAAAAGGTGTAAAATTCACACAGACATTACTTTTACATCTAGTAATGCATGCAGTTAGGGATATGTGTCTATTGGGTTCATAAGGTTTCATTCATCCTTTTTTTAAAACATGGAGTTTTCTTTCACGGACATTATGCCGCCCTAGAGGAGACTTGGCCGCCCGGTTAAAGATATTCTACACTAGTCCCGCCACCGGAGGCGGTCCCTCACCAGGAATTAACCAGGCTCGAGCCTGCTTAGCTTCGAGAGAAGACGATATCAGGGGTGCTGACCGTAGTACTGCCGCGAGTGAACGCCGCCGCGAACTGGAGCACTTTAAAGAATGCACGTGAGCTGAGCCTAGGCATGTACTGGCCACCGGTCCGCCGTGGGCCGATGGGAATGTTAAAAGTTGTTTAATGTAATTATATTGTTGCAGCAGTCAAGGGTCATACCTTCGTCTCTCACCGGACAAAAGAAGTTAAAGCAAGCTGCCAGACTGACAGGTAAACAAGCGTTTTGATTGCATGACGTGTCCATGTCGCACCGGCCAATCAGGTTATTACAAGCAGCAGGTGCAGATTGACCGGCGTGTGACGTCAGATCACTGCGAGAACAACCCGAGAGCGGTCCTCTCGCGGCACCTTCCGCCGACCAGTCTGCGTTGCGCTGCATGTAGAGTAGAAAAATACTGAAGGGCCAGCGCTGTTCAAGGACAGCAATTTACTGAAACCTACTGACAACATCTCACAAAGTCTCTGAACGTAATAACGGAGAAATGGAGAAAAATACAAGCCAAGCACTCGTGGCAAAATACTCCAAATGTTTGAAAACCAAGATCACTTTTTCCTGGCCCGCTGAGACTAGTTTAAAGAAGCTAGCGTGTGCTAAAGCCCTTATAAATCCAAATAAAAAGTGCTGCTTTTATTCACCTAGCGTGTTGACGTTTTATATTTCATACAAAGCAACAAATATGCGGTGGACCCATATTCGAGCCCAATTCGCTTTATAAGACCCTAATAAATCTCGCTCGTTTATTAGCTATACGTCTGTGCTAATAGACCAATACGACTACTAGCCAGCGGATTTAACAACATTTATTTAAATAAAGGATTCACAGAAATGAACGAATAAATCATTTGCTATTATTACAATTAAGACTGGTTTTATTAAATATTTAATCACATAAAGTTCTCTACTGTTATTTTTTTAGTTTGTTAAAAACGAAAATTAAAAGAATATTAACGTACATTGCTAATACGACATGATTTCAGCGTAAGCTGGAAGAGTGTACAGAAATTGTCTATCCGGGGACTGGAAAAAGTCTAATATTGGCTTGCCTTTTCCTTATTTGCACAGTTTTTTTTTTGTTTAGTTTCTTTTTACAACAAAACCCAACGCCGAGTTTTCATTCGCGAAGTGATCTTTATAAGCTATACTGTATGATTACCAGCTGGACTGGACTGCGGCCTTGAACCTGACACCTGGACGGGGGGCATCGTACCCACCGATTGCCCGCGTGCAGAACTAGAGCTTAAACGAGTTCATGTTCGCGTCCTTTTGGCATGAACTGAAAATGCTCAAATGTCAAAATAGCTTTTCAGCAAACAATTGGTCACTGCATGTCTTAAACGACTAAACATTTTAATGCGTTCGTTCTTATGATGAGCCTAAACCGCCGACGCGTCTGTCATTAAAGTTAAGAAAATAATAACGAGAGAAAATCATTCACTGCTCCCGACTGAGTAACTTCTCTAACTTTGCAAAGTAAGATGATCCGTAATTTCTTTTTTTTAAAATCCATTGCGCTGAGCTCTGCTATTTGAAGTAAGTGTACGTTTTATCATGGAATTTATATTTTCCGATCGACTTTTAAGAAAGTTACTGCATTGGATATTTTGGTTCATTAACAGACAGTAAATCAGATGTAAAAAAGGTGTAAAATTCACACAGACATTACTTTTACATCTAGTAATGCATGCAGTTAGGGATATGTGTCTATTGGGTTCATAAGGTTCATTCATCCTTTTTTTAAAACATGGAGTTTTCTTTCACGGACATTATGCCGCCTAGAGGAGACTTGGCCGCCCGGTTAAAAATATTCTACACTAGTCCCGCCACCGGAGGCGGTCCCTCACCAGGAATTAACCAGGCTCGAGCCTGCTTAGCTTCGAGAGAAGACGATATCAGGGGTGCTGACCGTAGTACTGCCGCGAAGGGTGAACGCCGCCGCGAACTGGAGCACTTTAAAGAATGCACGTGAGCTGAGCCTAGGCATGTACTGGCCACCGGTCCGCCGTGGGCCGATGGGAATGTTAAAAGTTGTTTAATGTAATTATATTGTTGCAGCAGTCAAGGGTCATACCTTCGTCTCTCACCGGACAAAAGAAGTTAAAGCAAGCTGCCAGACTGACAGGTAAACAAGCGTTTTGATTGCATGACGTGTCCATGTCGCACCGGCCAATCAGGTTATTACAAGCAGCAGGTGCAGATTGACCGGCGTGTGACGTCAGATCACTGCGAGAACAACCCGAGAGCGGTCCTCTCGCGGCACCTTCCGCCGACCAGTCTGCGTTGCGCTGCATGTAGAGTAGAAAATACTGAAGGGCCAGCGCTGTTCAAGGACAGCAATTTACTGAAACCTACTGACAACATCTCACAAAGTCTCTGAACGTAATAACGGAGAAATGGAGAAAAATACAAGCCAAGCACTCGTTGGCAAAATACTCCAAATGTTTGAAAACCAAGATCACTTTTTCCTGGCCCGCTGAGACTAGTTTAAAGAAGCTAGCGTGTGCTAAAGCCCTTATAAATCCAAATAAAAAGTGCTGCTTTTATTCACCTAGCGTGTTGACGTTTTATATTTCATACAAAGCAACAAATATGCGGTGGACCCATATTCGAGCCCAATTCGCTTTATAAGACCCTAATAAATCTCGCTCGTTTATTAGCTATACGTCTGTGCTAATAGACCAATACGACTACTAGCCAGCGGATTTAACAACATTTATTTAAATAAAGGATTTCACAGAAATGAACGAATAAATCATTTGCTATTATTACAATTAAGACTGGTTTTATTAAATATTTAATCACATAAAGTTCTCTACTGTTATTTTTTTAGTTTGTTAAAAACGAAAATTAAAAGAATATTAACGTACATTGCTAATACGACATGATTTCAGCGTAAGCTGGAAGAGTGTACAGAAATTGTCTATCCGGGGACTGGAAAAAGTCTAATATTGGCTTGCCTTTTCCTTATTTGCACAGTTTTTTTTTTTGTTTAGTTTCTTTTTACAACAAAACCCAACGCCGAGTTTTCATTCGCGAAGTGATCTTTATAAGCTATACTGTATGATTACCAGCTGGACTGGACTGCGGCCTTGAACCTGACACCTGGACGGGGGCATCGTACCCACCGATTGCCCGCGTGCAGAACTAGAGCTTAAACGAGTTCATGTTCGCGTCTTTTTGGCATGAACTGAAAATGCTCAAATGTCAAAATAGCTTTTCAGCAAACAATTGGTCACTGCATGTCTTAAACGACTAAACATTTTAATGCGTTCGTTCTTATGATGAGCCTAAACCGCCGACGCGTCTGTCATTAAAGTTAAGAAAATAATAACGAGAGAAAATCATTCACTGCTCCCGACTGAGTAACTTCTCTAACTTTGCAAAGTAAGATGATCCGTAATTTCTTTTTTTTTTAAATCCATTGCGCTGAGCTCTGCTATTTGAAGTAAGTGTACGTTTTATCATGGAATTTATATTTTCCGATCGACTTTTAAGAAAGTTACTGCATTGGATATTTTGGTTCATTAACAGACAGTAAATCAGATGTAAAAAAGGTGTAAAATTCACACAGACATTACTTTTACATCTAGTAATGCATGCAGTTAGGGATATGTGTCTATTGGGTTCATAAGGTTCATTCATCCTTTTTTTAAAACATGGAGTTTTCTTTCACGGACATTATGCCGCCTAGAGGAGACTTGGCCGCCCGGTTAAAGATATTCTACACTAGTCCCGCCACCGGAGGCGGTCCCTCACCAGGAATTAACCAGGCTCGAGCCTGCTTAGCTTCGAGAGAAGACGATATCAGGGGTGCTGACCGTAGTACTGCCGCGAGTGAACGCCGCCGCGAACTGGAGCACTTTAAAGAATGCACGTGAGCTGAGCCTAGGCATGTACTGGCCACCGGTCCGCCGTGGGCCGATGGGGAATGTTAAAAGTTGTTTAATGTAATTATATTGTTGCAGCAGTCAAGGGTCATACCTTCGTCTCTCACCGGACAAAAGAAGTTAAAGCAAGCTGCCAGACTGACAGGGTAAACAAGCGTTTTGATTGCATGACGTGTCCATGTCGCACCGGCCAATCAGGTTATTACAAGCAGCAGGTGCAGATTGACCGGCGTGTGACGTCAGATCACTGCGAGAACAACCCGAGAGCGGTCCTCTCGCGGCACCTTCCGCCGACCAGTCTGCGTTGCGCTGCATGTAGAGTAGAAAATACTGAAGGGCCAGCGCTGTTCAAGGACAGCAATTTACTGAAACCTACTGACAACATCTCACAAAGTCTCTGAACGTAATAACGGAGAAATGGAGAAAAATACAAGCCAAGCACTCGTGGCAAAATACTCCAAATGTTTGAAAACCAAGATCACTTTTTCCTGGCCCGCTGAGACTAGTTTAAAGAAGCTAGCGTGTGCTAAAGCCCTTATAAATCCAAATAAAAAGTGCTGCTTTTATTCACCTAGCGTGTTGACGTTTTATATTTCATACAAAGCAACAAATATGCGGTGGACCCATATTCGAGCCCAATTCGCTTTATAAGACCCTAATAAATCTCGCTCGTTTATTAGCTATACGTCTGTGCTAATAGACCAATACGACTACTAGCCAGCGGATTTAACAACATTTATTTAAATAAAGGATTCACAGAAATGAACGAATAAATCATTTGCTATTATTACAATTAAGACTGGTTTTATTAAATATTTAATCACATAAAGTTCTCTACTGTTATTTTTTTAGTTTGTTAAAAACGAAAATTAAAAGAATATTAACGTACATTGCTAATACGACATGATTTCAGCGTAAGCTGGAAGAGTGTACAGAAATTGTCTATCCGGGGACTGGAAAAAGTCTAATATTGGCTTGCCTTTTCCTTATTTGCACAGTTTTTTTTTTTGTTTAGTTTCTTTTTACAACAAAACCCAACGCCGAGTTTTCATTCGCGAAGTGATCTTTATAAGCTATACTGTATGATTACCAGCTGGACTGGACTGCGGCCTTGAACCTGACACCTGGACGGGGGGCATCGTACCCACCGATTGCCCGCGTGCAGAACTAGAGCTTAAACGAGTTCATGTTCGCGTCTTTTTGGCATGAACTGAAAATGCTCAAATGTCAAAATAGCTTTTCAGCAAACAATTGGTCACTGCATGTCTTAAACGACTAAACATTTTTAATGCGTTCGTTCTTATGATGAGCCTAAACCGCCGACGCGTCTGTCATTAAAGTTAAGAAAATAATAACGAGAGAAAATCATTCACTGCTCCCGACTGAGTAACTTCTCTAACTTTGCAAAGTAAGATGATCCGTAATTTCTTTTTTTTTAAATCCATTGCGCTGAGCTCTGCTATTTGAAGTAAGTGTACGTTTTATCATGGAATTTATATTTTCCGATCGACTTTTAAGAAAGTTACTGCATTGGATATTTTGGTTCATTAACAGACAGTAAATCAGATGTAAAAAAGGTGTAAAATTCACACAGACATTACTTTTACATCTAGTAATGCATGCAGTTAGGGATATGTGTCTATTGGGTTCATAAGGTTCATTCATCCTTTTTTTAAAACATGGAGTTTTCTTTCACGGACATTATGCCGCCTAGAGGAGACTTGGCCGCCCGGTTAAAGATATTCTACACTAGTCCCGCCACCGGAGGCGGTCCCTCACCAGGAATTAACCAGGCTCGAGCCTGCTTAGCTTCGAGAGAAGACGATATCAGGGGTGCTGACCGTAGTACTGCCGCGAGTGAACGCCGCCGCGAACTGGAGCACTTTAAAGAATGCACGTGAGCTGAGCCTAGGCATGTACTGGCCACCGGTCCGCCGTGGGCCGATGGGAATGTTAAAAGTTGTTTAATGTAATTATATTGTTGCAGCAGTCAAGGGTCATACCTTCGTCTCTCACCGGACAAAAGAAGTTAAAGCAAGCTGCCAGACTGACAGGTAAACAAGCGTTTTGATTGCATGACGTGTCCATGTCGCACCGGCCAATCAGGTTATTACAAGCAGCAGGTGCAGATTGACCGGCGTGTGACGTCAGATCACTGCGAGAACAACCCGAGAGCGGTCCTCTCGCGGCACCTTCCGCCGACCAGTCTGCGTTGCGCTGCATGTAGAGTAGAAAATACTGAAGGGCCAGCGCTGTTCAAGGACAGCAATTTACTGAAACCTACTGACAACATCTCACAAAGTCTCTGAACGTAATAACGGAGAAATGGAGAAAAATACAAGCCAAGCACTCGTGGCAAAATACTCCAAATGTTTGAAAACCAAGATCACTTTTTCCTGGCCCGCTGAGACTAGTTTAAAGAAGCTAGCGTGTGCTAAAGCCCTTATAAATCCAAATAAAAAGTGCTGCTTTTATTCACCTAGCGTGTTGACGTTTTATATTTCATACAAAGCAACAAATATGCGGTGGACCCATATTCGAGCCCAATTCGCTTTATAAGACCCTAATAAATCTCGCTCGTTTATTAGCTATACGTCTGTGCTAATAGACCAATACGACTACTAGCCAGCGGATTTAACAACATTTATTTAAATAAAGGATTCACAGAAATGAACGAATAAATCATTTGCTATTATTACAATTAAGACTGGTTTTATTAAATATTTAATCACATAAAGTTCTCTACTGTTATTTTTTTAGTTTGTTAAAAACGAAAATTAAAAGAATATTAACGTACATTGCTAATACGACATGATTTCAGCGTAAGCTGGAAGAGTGTACAGAAATTGTCTATCCGGGGACTGGAAAAAGTCTAATATTGGCTTGCCTTTTCCTTATTTGCACAGTTTTTTTTTTTGTTTAGTTTCTTTTTACAACAAAACCCAACGCCGAGTTTTCATTCGCGAAGTGATCTTTATAAGCTATACTGTATGATTACCAGCTGGACTGGACTGCGGCCTTGAACCTGACACCTGGACGGGGGCATCGTACCCACCGATTGCCCGCGTGCAGAACTAGAGCTTAAACGAGTTCATGTTCGCGTCCTTTTGGCATGAACTGAAAATGCTCAAATGTCAAAATAGCTTTTCAGCAAACAATTGGTCACTGCATGTCTTAAACGACTAAACATTTTAATGCGTTCGTTCTTATGATGAGCCTAAACCGCCGACGCGTCTGTCATTAAAGTTAAGAAAATAATAACGAGAGAAAATCATTCACTGCTCCCGACTGAGTAACTTCTCTAACTTTGCAAAGTAAGATGATCCGTAATTTCTTTTTTTTAAAATCCATTGCGCTGAGCTCTGCTATTTGAAGTAAGTGTACGTTTTATCATGGAATTTATATTTTCCGATCGACTTTTAAGAAAGTTACTGCATTGGATATTTTGGTTCATTAACAGACAGTAAATCAGATGTAAAAAAGGTGTAAAATTCACACAGACATTACTTTTACATCTAGTAATGCATGCAGTTAGGGATATGTGTCTATTGGGTTCATAAGGTTCATTCATCCTTTTTTTAAAACATGGAGTTTTCTTTCACGGACATTATGCCGCCTAGAGGAGACTTGGCCGCCCGGTTAAAAATATTCTACACTAGTCCCGCCACCGGAGGCGGTCCCTCACCAGGAATTAACCAGGCTCGAGCCTGCTTAGCTTCGAGAGAAGACGATATCAGGGGTGCTGACCGTAGTACTGCCGCGAGTGAACGCCGCCGCGAACTGGAGCACTTTAAAGAATGCACGTGAGCTGAGCCTAGGCATGTACTGGCCACCGGTCCGCCGTGGGCCGATGGGAATGTTAAAGTTGTTTAATGTAATTATATTGTTGCAGCAGTCAAGGGTCATACCTTCGTCTCTCACCGGACAAAAGAAGTTAAAGCAAGCTGCCAGACTGACAGGTAAACAAGCGTTTTGATTGCATGACGTGTCCATGTCGCACCGGCCAATCAGGTTATTACAAGCAGCAGGTGCAGATTGACCGGCGTGTGACGTCAGATCACTGCGAGAACAACCCGAGAGCGGTCCTCTCGCGGCACCTTCCGCCGACCAGTCTGCGTTGCGCTGCATGTAGAGTAGAAAATACTGAAGGGCCAGCGCTGTTCAAGGACAGCAATTTACTGAAACCTACTGACAACATCTCACAAAGTCTCTGAACGTAATAACGGAGAAATGGAGAAAAATACAAGCCAAGCACTCGTGGCAAAATACTCCAAATGTTTGAAAACCAAGATCACTTTTTCCTGGCCCGCTGAGACTAGTTTAAAGAAGCTAGCGTGTGCTAAAGCCCTTATAAATCCAAATAAAAAGTGCTGCTTTTATTCACCTAGCGTGTTGACGTTTTATATTTCATACAAAGCAACAAATATGCGGTGGACCCATATTCGAGCCCAATTCGCTTTATAAGACCCTAATAAATCTCGCTCGTTTATTAGCTATACGTCTGTGCTAATAGACCAATACGACTACTAGCCAGCGGATTTAACAACATTTATTTAAATAAAGGATTCACAGAAATGAACGAATAAATCATTTGCTATTATTACAATTAAGACTGGTTTTATTAAATATTTAATCACATAAAGTTCTCTACTGTTATTTTTTTTAGTTTGTTAAAAACGAAAATTAAAAGAATATTAACGTACATTGCTAATACGACATGATTTCAGCGTAAGCTGGAAGAGTGTACAGAAATTGTCTATCCGGGGACTGGAAAAAGTCTAATATTGGCTTGCCTTTTCCTTATTTGCACAGTTTTTTTTTTTTGTTTAGTTTCTTTTTACAACAAAACCCAACGCCGAGTTTTCATTCGCGAAGTGATCTTTATAAGCTATACTGTATGATTACCAGCTGGACTGGACTGCGGCCTTGAACCTGACACCTGGACGGGGGCATCGTACCCACCGATTGCCCGCGTGCAGAACTAGAGCTTAAACGAGTTCATGTTCGCGTCTTTTTGGCATGAACTGAAAATGCTCAAATGTCAAAATAGCTTTTCAGCAAACAATTGGTCACTGCATGTCTTAAACGACTAAACATTTTAATGCGTTCGTTCTTATGATGAGCCTAAACCGCCGACGCGTCTGTCATTAAAGTTAAGAAAATAATAACGAGAGAAAATCATTCACTGCTCCCGACTGAGTAACTTCTCTAACTTTGCAAAGTAAGATGATCCGTAATTTCTTTTTTTTTTAAATCCATTGCGCTGAGCTCTGCTATTTGAAGTAAGTGTACGTTTTATCATGGAATTTATATTTTCCGATCGACTTTTAAGAAAGTTACTGCATTGGATATTTTGGTTCATTAACAGACAGTAAATCAGATGTAAAAAAGGTGTAAAATTCACACAGACATTACTTTTACATCTAGTAATGCATGCAGTTAGGGATATGTGTCTATTGGGTTCATAAGGTTCATTCATCCTTTTTTTAAAACATGGAGTTTTCTTTCACGGACATTATGCCGCCTAGAGGAGACTTGGGCCGCCCGGTTAAAGATATTCTACACTAGTCCCGCCACCGGAGGCGGTCCCTCACCAGGAATTAACCAGGCTCGAGCCTGCTTAGCTTCGAGAGAAGACGATATCAGGGGTGCTGACCGTAGTACTGCCGCGAGTGAACGCCGCCGCGAACTGGAGCACTTTAAAGAATGCACGTGAGCTGAGCCTAGGCATGTACTGGCCACCGGTCCGCCGTGGGCCGATGGGAATGTTAAAAGTTGTTTAATGTAATTATATTGTTGCAGCAGTCAAGGGTCATACCTTCGTCTCTCACCGGACAAAAGAAGTTAAAGCAAGCTGCCAGACTGACAGGTAAACAAGCGTTTTTGATTGCATGACGTGTCCATGTCGCACCGGCCAATCAGGTTATTACAAGCAGCAGGTGCAGATTGACCGGCGTTGTGACGTCAGATCACTGCGAGAACAACCCGAGAGCGGTCCTCTCGCGGCACCTTCCGCCGACCAGTCTGCGTTGCGCTGCATGTAGAGTAGAAAATACTGAAGGGCCAGCGCTGTTCAAGGACAGCAATTTACTGAAACCTACTGACAACATCTCACAAAGTCTCTGAACGTAATAACGGAGAAATGGAGAAAAATACAAGCCAAGCACTCGTGGCAAAATACTCCAAATGTTTGAAAACCAAGATCACTTTTTCCTGGCCCGCTGAGACTAGTTTAAAGAAGCTAGCGTGTGCTAAAGCCCTTATAAATCCAAATAAAAAGTGCTGCTTTTATTCACCTAGCGTGTTGACGTTTTATATTTCATACAAAGCAACAAATATGCGGTGGACCCATATTCGAGCCCAATTCGCTTTATAAGACCCTAATAAATCTCGCTCGTTTATTAGCTATACGTCTGTGCTAATAGACCAATACGACTACTAGCCAGCGGATTTAACAACATTTATTTAAATAAAGGATTCACAGAAATGAACGAATAAATCATTTGCTATTATTACAATTAAGACTGGTTTTATTAAATATTTAATCACATAAAGTTCTCTACTGTTATTTTTTTAGTTTGTTAAAAACGAAAATTAAAAGAATATTAACGTACATTGCTAATACGACATGATTTCAGCGTAAGCTGGAAGAGTGTACAGAAATTGTCTATCCGGGGGACTGGAAAAAGTCTAATATTGGCTTGCCTTTTCCTTATTTGCACAGTTTTTTTTTTTTGTTTAGTTTCTTTTTACAACAAAACCCAACGCCGAGTTTTCATTCGCGAAGTGATCTTTATAAGCTATACTGTATGATTACCAGCTGGACTGGGACTGCGGCCTTGAACCTGACACCTGGACGGGGGCATCGTACCCACCGATTGCCCCGCGTGCAGAACTAGAGCTTAAACGAGTTCATGTTCGCGTCTTTTTGGCATGAACTGAAAATGCTCAAATGTCAAAATAGCTTTTCAGCAAACAATTGGTCACTGCATGTCTTAAACGACTAAACATTTTAATGCGTTCGTTCTTATGATGAGCCTAAACCGCCGACGCGTCTGTCATTAAAGTTAAGAAAATAATAACGAGAGAAAATCATTCACTGCTCCCGACTGAGTAACTTCTCTAACTTTGCAAAGTAAGATGATCCGTAATTTCTTTTTTTTTAAATCCATTGCGCTGAGCTCTGCTATTTGAAGTAAGTGTACGTTTTATCATGGAATTTATATTTTCCGATCGACTTTTA
The DNA here is from genome assembly GCF_030506205.2 of Paramisgurnus dabryanus. Classification (NCBI taxonomy): domain Eukaryota; kingdom Metazoa; phylum Chordata; class Actinopteri; order Cypriniformes; family Cobitidae; genus Paramisgurnus; species Paramisgurnus dabryanus. Next base: position 35,953,312 of record NC_133351.1, read on the forward strand.
AGAAAGTTACTGCATTGGATATTTTGGTTCATTAACAGACAGTAAATCAGATGTAAAAAAGGTGTAAAATTCACACAGACATTACTTTTACATCTAGTAATGCATGCAGTTAGGGATATGTGTCTATTGGGTTCATAAGGTTCATTCATCCTTTTTTTAAAACATGGAGTTTTCTTTCACGGACATTATGCCGCCTAGAGGAGACTTGGCCGCCCGGGTAGTGGTTTAAAGATATTCTACACTAGTCCCGCCACCGGAGGCGGTCCCTCACCAGGAATTAACCAGGCTCGAGCCTGCTTAGCTTCGAGAGAAGACGATATCAGGGGTGCTGACCGTAGTACTGCCGCGAGTGAACGCCGCCGCGAACTGGAGCACTTTAAAGAATGCACGTGAGCTGAGCCTAGGCATGTACTGGCCACCGTCCGCCGTGGGCCGATGGGAATGTTAAAAGTTGTTTAATGTAATTATATTGTTGCAGCAGTCAAGGGTCATACCTTCGTCTCTCACCGGACAAAAGAAGTTAAAGCAAGCTGCCAGACTGACAGGTAAACAAGCGTTTTGATTGCATGACGTGTCCATGTCGCACCGGCCAATCAGGTTATTACAAGCAGCAGGTGCAGATTGACCGGCGTGTGACGTCAGATCACTGCGAGAACAACCCGAGAGCGGTCCTCTCGCGGCACCTTCCGCCGACCAGTCTGCGTTGCGCTGCATGTAGAGTAGAAAATACTGAAGGGCCAGCGCTGTTCAAGGACAGCAATTTACTGAAACCTACTGACAACATCTCACAAAGTCTCTGAACGTAATAACGGAGAAATGGAGAAAAATACAAGCCAAGCACTCGTGGCAAAATACTCCAAATGTTTGAAAACCAAGATCACTTTTTCCTGGCCCGCTGAGACTAGTTTAAAGAAGCTAGCGTGTGCTAAAGCCCTTATAAATCCAAATAAAAAGTGCTGCTTTTATTCACCTAGCGTGTTGACGTTTTATATTTCATACAAAGCAACAAATATGCGGTGGACCCATATTCGAGCCCAATTCGCTTTATAAGACCCTAATAAATCTCGCTCGTTTATTAGCTATACGTCTGTGCTAATAGACCAATACGACTACTAGCCAGCGGATTTAACAACATTTATTTAAATAAAGGATTCACAGAAATGAACGAATAAATCATTTGCTATTATTACAATTAAGACTGGTTTTATTAAATATTTAATCACATAAAGTTCTCTACTGTTATTTTTTTAGTTTGTTAAAAACGAAAATTAAAAGAATATTAACGTACATTGCTAATACGACATGATTTCAGCGTAAGCTGGAAGAGTGTACAGAAATTGTCTATCCGGGGGACTGGAAAAAGTCTAATATTGGCTTGCCTTTTCCTTATTTGCACAGTTTTTTTTTTGTTTAGTTTCTTTTTACAACAAAACCCAACGCCGAGTTTTCATTCGCGAAGTGATCTTTATAAGCTATACTGTATGATTACCAGCTGGACTGGACTGCGGCCTTGAACCTGACACCTGGACGGGGGCATCGTACCCACCGATTGCCCGCGTGCAGAACTAGAGCTTAAACGAGTTCATGTTCGCGTCCTTTTGGCATGAACTGAAAATGCTCAAATGTCAAAATAGCTTTTCAGCAAACAATTGGTCACTGCATGTCTTAAACGACTAAACATTTTAATGCGTTCGTTCTTATGATGAGCCTAAACCGCCGACGCGTCTGTCATTAAAGTTAAGAAAATAATAACGAGAGAAAATCATTCACTGCTCCCGACTGAGTAACTTCTCTAACTTTGCAAAGTAAGATGATCCGTAATTTCTTTTTTTTAAAATCCATTGCGCTGAGCTCTGCTATTTGAAGTAAGTGTACGTTTTATCATGGAATTTATATTTTCCGATCGACTTTTAAGAAAGTTACTGCATTGGATATTTTGGTTCATTAACAGACAGTAAATCAGATGTAAAAAAGGTGTAAAATTCACACAGACATTACTTTTACATCTAGTAATGCATGCAGTTAGGGATATGTGTCTATTGGGTTCATAAGGTTCATTCATCCTTTTTTTAAAACATGGAGTTTTCTTTCACGGACATTATGCCGCCTAGAGGAGACTTGGCCGCCCGGTTAAAAATATTCTACACTAGTCCCGCCACCGGAGGCGGTCCCTCACCAGGAATTAACCAGGCTCGAGCCTGCTTAGCTTCGAGAGAAGACGATATCAGGGGTGCTGACCGTAGTACTGCCGCGAGTGAACGCCGCCGCGAACTGGAGCACTTTAAAGAATGCACGTGAGCTGAGCCTAGGCATGTACTGGCCACCGGTCCGCCGTGGGCCGATGGGAATGTTAAAAGTTGTTTAATGTAATTATATTGTTGCAGCAGTCAAGGGTCATACCTTCGTCTCTCACCGGACAAAAGAAGTTAAAGCAAGCTGCCAGACTGACAGGTAAACAAGCGTTTTGATTGCATGACGTGTCCATGTCGCACCGGCCAATCAGGTTATTACAAGCAGCAGGTGCAGATTGACCGGCGTGTGACGTCAGATCACTGCGAGAACAACCCGAGAGCGGTCCTCTCGCGGCACCTTCCGCCGACCAGTCTGCGTTGCGCTGCATGTAGAGTAGAAAATACTGAAGGGCCAGCGCTGTTCAAGGACAGCAATTTACTGAAACCTACTGACAACATCTCACAAAGTCTCTGAACGTAATAACGGAGAAATGGAGAAAAATACAAGCCAAGCACTCGTGGCAAAATACTCCAAATGTTTGAAAACCAAGATCACTTTTTCCTGGCCCGCTGAGACTAGTTTAAAGAAGCTAGCGTGTGCTAAAGCCCTTATAAATCCAAATAAAAAGTGCTGCTTTTATTCACCTAGCGTGTTGACGTTTTATATTTCATACAAAGCAACAAATATGCGGTGGACCCATATTCGAGCCCAATTCGCTTTATAAGACCCTAATAAATCTCGCTCGTTTATTAGCTATACGTCTGTGCTAATAGACCAATACGACTACTAGCCAGCGGATTTAACAACATTTATTTAAATAAAGGATTCACAGAAATGAACGAATAAATCATTTGCTATTATTACAATTAAGACTGGTTTTATTAAATATTTAATCACATAAAGTTCTCTACTGTTATTTTTTTAGTTTGTTAAAAACGAAAATTAAAAGAATATTAACGTACATTGCTAATACGACATGATTTCAGCGTAAGCTGGAAGAGTGTACAGAAATTGTCTATCCGGGGACTGGAAAAAGTCTAATATTGGCTTGCCTTTTCCTTATTTGCACAGTTTTTTTTTTTTGTTTAGTTTCTTTTTACAACAAAACCCAACGCCGAGTTTTCATTCGCGAAGTGATCTTTATAAGCTATACTGTATGATTACCAGCTGGACTGGACTGCGGCCTTGAACCTGACACCTGGACGGGGGCATCGTACCCACCGATTGCCCGCGTGCAGAACTAGAGCTTAAACGAGTTCATGTTCGCGTCTTTTTGGCATGAACTGAAAATGCTCAAATGTCAAAATAGCTTTTCAGCAAACAATTGGTCACTGCATGTCTTAAACGACTAAACATTTTAATGCGTTCGTTCTTATGATGAGCCTAAACCGCCGACGCGTCTGTCATTAAAGTTAAGAAAATAATAACGAGAGAAAATCATTCACTGCTCCCGACTGAGTAACTTCTCTAACTTTGCAAAGTAAGATGATCCGTAATTTCTTTTTTTTTAAATCCATTGCGCTGAGCTCTGCTATTTGAAGTAAGTGTACGTTTTATCATGGAATTTATATTTTCCGATCGACTTTTAAGAAAGTTACTGCATTGGATATTTTGGTTCATTAACAGACAGTAAATCAGATGTAAAAAAGGTGTAAAATTCACACAGACATTACTTTTACATCTAGTAATGCATGCAGTTAGGGATATGTGTCTATTGGGTTCATAAGGTTCATTCATCCTTTTTTTAAAACATGGAGTTTTCTTTCACGGACATTATGCCGCCTAGAGGAGACTTGGCCGCCCGGTTAAAGATATTCTACACTAGTCCCGCCACCGGAGGCGGTCCCTCACCAGGAATTAACCAGGCTCGAGCCTGCTTAGCTTCGAGAGAAGACGATATCAGGGGTGCTGACCGGTAGTACTGCCGCGAGTGAACGCCGCCGCGAACTGGAGCACTTTAAAGAATGCACGTGAGCTGAGCCTAGGCATGTACTGGCCACCGGTCCGCCGTGGGCCGATGGGAATGTTAAAAGTTGTTTAATGTAATTATATTGTTGCAGCAGTCAAGGGTCATACCTTCGTCTCTCACCGGACAAAAGAAGTTAAAGCAAGCTGCCAGACTGACAGGTAAACAAGCGTTTTGATTGCATGACGTGTCCATGTCGCACCGGCCAATCAGGTTATTACAAGCAGCAGGTGCAGATTGACCGGCGTGTGACGTCAGATCACTGCGAGAACAACCCGAGAGCGGTCCTCTCGCGGCACCTTCCGCCGACCAGTCTGCGTTGCGCTGCATGTAGAGTAGAAAATACTGAAGGGCCAGCGCTGTTCAAGGACAGCAATTTACTGAAACCTACTGACAACATCTCACAAAGTCTCTGAACGTAATAACGGAGAAATGGAGAAAAATACAAGCCAAGCACTCGTGGCAAAATACTCCAAATGTTTGAAAACCAAGATCACTTTTTCCTGGCCCGCTGAGACTAGTTTTAAAGAAGCTAGCGTGTGCTAAAGCCCTTATAAATCCAAATAAAAAGTGCTGCTTTTATTCACCTAGCGTGTTGACGTTTTATATTTCATACAAAGCAACAAATATGCGGTGGACCCATATTCGAGCCCAATTCGCTTTATAAGACCCTAATAAATCTCGCTCGTTTATTAGCTATACGTCTGTGCTAATAGACCAATACGACTACTAGCCAGCGGATTTAACAACATTTATTTAAATAAAGGATTCACAGAAATGAACGAATAAATCATTTGCTATTATTACAATTAAGACTGGTTTTATTAAATATTTAATCACATAAAGTTCTCTACTGTTATTTTTTTAGTTTGTTAAAAACGAAAATTAAAAGAATATTAACGTACATTGCTAATACGACATGATTTCAGCGTAAGCTGGAAGAGTGTACAGAAATTGTCTATCCGGGGACTGGAAAAAGTCTAATATTGGCTTGCCTTTTCCTTATTTGCACAGTTTTTTTTTTTGTTTAGTTTCTTTTTACAACAAAACCCAACGCCGAGTTTTCATTCGCGAAGTGATCTTTATAAGCTATACTGTATGATTACCAGCTGGACTGGACTGCGGCCTTGAACCTGACACCTGGACGGGGGCATCGTACCCACCGATTGCCCGCGTGCAGAACTAGAGCTTAAACGAGTTCATGTTCGCGTCTTTTTGGCATGAACTGAAAATGCTCAAATTGTTCGCGTCTTTTGGCATGAACTGAAATGCTCAAATGTCAAAATAGCTTTTCAGCAAACAATTGGTCACTGCATGTCTTAAACGACTAAACATTTTAATGCGTTCGTTCTTATGATGAGCCTAAACCGCCGACGCGTCTGTCATTAAAGTTAAGAAAATAATAACGAGAGAAAATCATTCACTGCTCACCGACTGAGTAACTTCTCTAACTTTGCAAAGTAAGATGATCCGTAATTTCTTTTTTTTAAATCCATTGCGCTGAGCTCTGCTATTTGAAGTAAGTGTACGTTTTATCATGGAATTTATATTTTCGATCGACTTTTAAGAAAGTTACTGCATTGGATATTTTGGTTCATTAACAGACAGTAAATCAGATGTAAAAAAGGTGTAAAATTCACACAGACATTACTTTTACATCTAGTAATGCATGCAGTTAGGGATATGTGTCTATTGGGTTCATAAGGTTCATTCATCCTTTTTTTAAAACATGGAGTTTTCTTTCACGGACATTATGCCGCCTAGAGGAGACTTGGCCGCCCGGTTTAAAGATATTCTACACTAGTCCCGCCACCGGAGGCGGTCCCTCACCAGGAATTAACCAGGCTCGAGCCTGCTTAGCTTCGAGAGAAGACGATATCAGGGGTGCTGACCGTAGTACTGCGCGCGAGTGAACGCCGCCGCGAACTGGAGCACTTTAAAGAATGCACGTGAGCTGAGCCTAGGCATGTACTGGCCACCGGTCCGCCGTGGGCCGATGGGAATGTTTAAAAGTTGTTTAATGTAATTATATTGTTGCAGCAGTCAAGGGTCATACCTTCGTCTCTCACCGGACAAAAGAAGTTAAAGCAAGCTGCCAGACTGACAGGTAAACAAGCGTTTTGATTGCATGACGTGTCCATGTCGCACCGGCCAATCAGGTTATTACAAGCAGCAGGTGCAGATTGACCGGCGTGTGACGTCAGATCACTGCGAGGAACAACCCGAGAGCGGTCCTCTCGCGGCACCTTCCGCCGACCAGTCTGCGTTGCGCTGCATGTAGAGTAGAAAATACTGAAGGGCCAGCGCTGTTCAAGGACAGCAATTTACTGAAACCTACTGACAACATCTCACAAAGTCTCTGAACGTAATAACGGAGAAATGGAGAAAAATACAAGCCAAGCACTCGTGGCAAAATACTCCAAATGTTTTGAAAACCAAGATCACTTTTTCCTGGCCCGCTGAGACTAGTTTAAAGAAGCTAGCGTGTGCTAAAGCCCTTATAAATCCAAATAAAAAGTGCTGCTTTTATTCACCTAGCGTGTTGACGTTTTATATTTCATACAAAGCAACAAATATGCGGTGGACCCATATTCGAGCCCAATTCGCTTTATAAGACCCTAATAAATCTCGCTCGTTTATTAGCTATACGTCTGTGCTAATAGACCAATACGACTACTAGCCAGCGGATTTAACAACATTTATTTAAATAAAGGATTCACAGAAATGAACGAATAAATCATTTGCTATTATTACAATTAAGACTGGTTTTATTAATATTTAATCACATAAAGTTCTCTACTGTTATTTTTTTAGTTTGTTTAAAAACGAAAATTAAAAGAATATTAACGTACATTGCTAATACGACATGATTTCAGCGTAAGCTGGAAGAGTGTACAGAAATTGTCTATCCGGGGACTGGAAAAAGTCTAATATTGGCTTGCCTTTTCCTTATTTGCACAGTTTTTTTTTTGTTTAGTTTCTTTTTACAACAAAACCCAACGCCGAGTTTTCATTCGCGAAGTGATCTTTATAAGCTATACTGTATGATTACCAGCTGGACTGGACTGCGGCCTTGAACCTGACACCTGGACGGGGGCATCGTACCCACCGATTGCCCGCGTGCAGAACTAGAGCTTAAACGAGTTCATGTTCGCGTCCTTTTGGCATGAACTGAAAATGCTCAAATGTCAAAATAGCTTTTCAGCAAACAATTGGTCACTGCATGTCTTAAACGACTAAACATTTTAATGCGTTCGTTCTTATGATGAGCCTAAACCGCCGACGCGTCTGTCATTAAAGTTAAGAAAATAATAACGAGAGAAAATCATTCACTGCTCCCGACTGAGTAACTTCTCTAACTTTGCAAAGTAAGATTGATCCGTAATTTCTTTTTTTTAAAATCCATTGCGCTGAGCTCTGCTATTTGAAGTAAGTGTACGTTTTATCATGGAATTTATATTTTCCGATCGACTTTTAAGAAAGTTACTGCATTGGATATTTTGGTTCATTAACAGACAGTAAATCAGATGTAAAAAAGGTGTAAAATTCACACAGACATTACTTTTACATCTAGTAATGCATGCAGTTAGGGATATGTGTCTATTGGGTTCATAAGGTTCATTCATCCTTTTTTTAAAACATGGAGTTTTCTTTCACGGACATTATGCCGCCTAGAGGAGACTTGGCCGCCCGGTGTTAAAAATATTCTACACTAGTCCCGCCACCGGGAGGCGGGTCCCCTCACCAGGAATTAACCAGGCTCGAGCCTGCTTAGCTTCGAGAGAAGACGATATCAGGGGGTGCTGACCGTAGTACTGCCGCGAGTGAACGCCGCCGCGAACTGGAGCACTTTAAAGAATGCACGTGAGCTGAGCCTAGGCATGTACTGGCCACCGGTCCGCCGTGGGCCGATGGGAATGTTAAAAGTTGTTTAATGTAATTATATTGTTGCAGCAGTCAAGGGTCATACCTTCGTCTCTCACCGGACAAAAGAAGTTAAAGCAAGCTGCCAGACTGACAGGTAAACAAGCGTTTTGATTGCATGACGTGTCCCATGTCGCACCGGCCAATCAGGTTATTACAAGCAGCAGGTGCAGATTGGACCGGCGTGTGACGTCAGATCACTGCGAGAACAACCCGAGAGCGGTCCTCTCGCGGCACCTTCCGCCGACCAGTCTGCGTTGCGCTGCATGTAGAGTAGAAAATACTGAAGGGCCAGCGCTGTTCAAGGACAGCAATTTACTGAAACCTACTGACAACATCTCACAAAGTCTCTGAACGTAATAACGGAGAAATGGAGAAAAATACAAGCCAAGCACTCGTGGCAAAATACTCCAAATGTTTGAAAACCAAGATCACTTTTTCCTGGCCCGCTGAGACTAGTTTAAAGAAGCTAGCGTGTGCTAAAGCCCTTATAAATCCAAATAAAAAGTGCTGCTTTTATTCACCTAGCGTGTTGACGTTTTATATTTCATACAAAGCAACAAATATGCGGTGGACCCATATTCGAGCCAATTCGCTTTATAAGACCCTAATAAATCTCGCTCGTTTATTAGCTATACGTCTGTGCTAATAGACCAATACGACTACTAGCCAGCGGATTTAACAACATTTATTTAAATAAAGGATTCACAGAAATGAACGAATAAATCATTTGCTATTATTACAATTAAGACTGGTTTTATTAAATATTTAATCACATAAAGTTCTCTACTGTTATTTTTTTAGTTTGTTAAAAACGAAAATTAAAAGAATATTAACGTACATTGCTAATACGACATGATTTCAGCGTAAGCTGGAAGAGTGTACAGAAATTGTCTATCCGGGGACTGGAAAAAGTCTAATATTGGCTTGCCTTTTCCTTATTTGCACAGTTTTTTTTTTTTGTTTAGTTTCTTTTTACAACAAAACCCAACGCCGAGTTTTCATTCGCGAAGTGATCTTTATAAGCTATACTGTATGATTACCAGCTGGACTGGACTGCGGCCTTGAACCTGACACCTGGACGGGGGCATCGTACCCCACCGATTGCCCGCGTGCAGAACTAGAGCTTAAACGAGTTCATGTTCGCGTCTTTTTGGCATGAACTGAAAATGCTCAAATGTCAAAATAGCTTTTCAGCAAACAATTGGTCACTGCATGTCTTAAACGACTAAACATTTTAATGCGTTCGTTCTTATGATGAGCCTAAACCGCCGACGCGTCTGTCATTAAAGTTAAGAAAATAATAACGAGAGAAAATCATTCACTGCTCCCGACTGAGTAACTTCTCTAACTTTGCAAAGTAAGATGATCCGTAATTTCTTTTTTTTTAAATCCATTGCGCTGAGCTCTGCTATTTGAAGTAAGTGTACGTTTTATCATGGAATTTATATTTTCCGATCGACTTTTAAGAAAGTTACTGCATTGGATATTTTGGTTCATTAACAGACAGTAAATCAGATGTAAAAAAGGTGTAAAATTCACACAGACATTACTTTTACATCTAGTAATGCATGCAGTTAGGGATATGTGTCTATTGGGTTCATAAGGTTCATTCATCCTTTTTTTAAAACATGGAGTTTTCTTTCACGGACATTATGCCGCCTAGAGGAGACTTGGCCGCCCGGTTAAAGATATTCTACACTAGTCCCGCCACCGGAGGCGGTCCCTCACCAGGAATTAACCAGGCTCGAGCCTGCTTAGCTTCGAGAGAAGACGATATCAGGGGTGCTGACCGTAGTACTGCCGCGAGTGAACGCCCGCCGCGAACTGGAGCACTTTAAAGAATGCACGTGAGCTGAGCCTAGGCATGTACTGGCCACCGGTCCGCCGTGGGCCGATGGGAATGTTAAAAGTTGTTTAATGTAATTATATTGTTGCAGCAGTCAAGGTCATACCTTCGTCTCTCACCGGACAAAAGAAGTTAAAGCAAGCTGCCAGACTGACAGGTAAACAAGCGTTTTGATTGCATGACGTGTCCATGTCGCACCGGCCAATCAGGTTATTACAAGCAGCAGGTGCAGATTGACCGGCGTGTGACGTCAGATCACTGCGAGAACAACCCGAGAGCGGTCCTCGCGGCACCTTCCGCGACCAGTCCTGCGTTGCGCTGCATGTAGAGTAGAAAATACTGAAGGGCCAGCGCTGTTCAAGGACAGCAATTTACTGAAACCTACTGACAACATCTCACAAAGTCTCTGAACGTAATAACGGAGAAATGGAGAAAAATACAAGCCAAGCACTCGTGGCAAAATACTCCAAATGTTTGAAAACCAAGATCACTTTTTCCTGGCCCGCTGAGACTAGTTTAAAGAAGCTAGCGTGTGCTAAAGCCCTTATAAATCCAAATAAAAAGTGCTGCTTTTATTCACCTAGCGTGTTGACGTTTTATATTTCATACAAAGCAACAAATATGCGGTGGACCCATATTCGAGCCCAATTCGCTTTATAAGACCCTAATAAATCTCGCTCGTTTATTAGCTATACGTCTGTGCTAATAGACCAATACGACTACTAGCCAGCGGATTTAACAACATTTATTTAAATAAAGGATTCACAGAAATGAACGAATAAATCATTTGCTATTATTACAATTAAGACTGGTTTTATTAAATATTTAATCACATAAAGTTCTCTACTGTTATTTTTTTAGTTTTGTTAAAAACGAAAATTAAAAGAATATTAACGTACATTGCTAATACGACATGATTTCAGCGTAAGCTGGAAGAGTGTACAGAAATTGTCTATCCGGGGACTGGAAAAAGTCTAATATTGGCTTGCCTTTTCCTTATTTGCACAGTTTTTTTTTTTTTGTTTAGTTTCTTTTTACAACAAAACCCAACGCCGAGTTTCATTCGCGAAGTGATCTTTATAAGCTATACTGTATGATTACCAGCTGGACTGGACTGCGGCCTTGAACCTGACACCTGGACGGGGGCATCGTACCCACCGATTGCCCGCGTGCAGAACTAGAGCTTAAACGAGTTCATGTTCGCGTCTTTTTGGCATGAACTGAAAATGCTCAAATGTCAAAATAGCTTTTCAGCAAACAATTGGTCACTGCATGTCTTAAACGACTAAACATTTTAATGCGTTCGTTCTTATGATGAGCCTAAACCGCCGACGCGTCTGTCATTAAAGTTAAGAAAATAATAACGAGAGAAAATCATTCACTGCTCCGACTGAGTAACTTCTCTAACTTTGCAAAGTAAGATGATCCGTAATTTCTTTTTTTTTAATCCATTGCGCTGAGCTCTGCTATTTGAAGTAAGTGTACGTTTTATCATGGAATTTATATTTTCCGATCGACTTTTAAGAAAGTTACTGCATTGGATATTTTGGTTCATTAACAGACAGTAAATCAGATGTAAAAAAGGTGTAAAATTCACACAGACATTACTTTTACATCTAGTAATGCATGCAGTTAGGGATATGTGTCTATTGGGTTCATAAGGTTCATTCATCCTTTTTTTAAAACATGGAGTTTTCTTTCACGGACATTATGCCGCCTAGAGGAGACTTGGGCCGCCCGGTTAAAGATATTCTACACTAGTCCCGCCACCGGAGGCGGTCCCTCACCAGGAATTAACCAGGCTCGAGCCTGCTTAGCTTCGAGAGAAGACGATATCAGGGGGGTGCTGACCGTAGTACTGCCGCGAGTGAACGCCGCCGCGAACTGGAGCACTTTTAAAGAATGCACGTGAGCTGAGCCTAGGCATGTACTGGCCACCGGTCCGCCGTGGGCCGATGGGAATGTTAAAAGTTGTTTAATGTAATTATATTGTTGCAGCAGTCAAGGGTCATACCTTCGTCTCTCACCGGACAAAAGAAGTTAAAGCAAGCTGCCAGACTGACAGGTAAACAAGCGTTTTGATTGCATGACGTGTCCATGTCGCACCGGCCAATCAGGTTATTACAAGCAGCAGGTGCAGATTGACCGGCGTGTGACGTCAGATCACTGCGAGAACAACCCGAGAGCGGTCCTCTCGCGGCACCTTCCGCCGACCAGTCTGCGTTGCGCTGCATGTAGAGTAGAAAATACTGAAGGGCCAGCGCTGTTCAAGGACAGCAATTTACTGAAACCTACTGACAACATCTCACAAAGTCTCTGAACGTAATAACGGAGAAATGGAGAAAAATACAAGCCAAGCACTCGTGGCAAAATACTCCAAATGTTTGAAAACCAAGATCACTTTTTCCTGGCCCGCTGAGACTAGTTTAAAGAAGCTAGCGTGTGCTAAAGCCCTTATAAATCCAAATAAAAAGTGCTGCTTTTATTCACCTAGCGTGTTGACGTTTTATATTTCATACAAAGCAACAAATATGCGGTGGACCCATATTCGAGCCCAATTCGCTTTATAAGACCCTAATAAATCTCGCTCGTTTATTAGCTATACGTCTGTGCTAATAGACCAATACGGACTACTAGCCAGCGGATTTAACAACATTTATTTAAATAAAGGATTCACAGAAATGAACGAATAAATCATTTGCTATTATTACAATTAAGACTGGTTTTATTAAATATTTAATCACATAAAGTTCTCTACTGTTATTTTTTTAGTTTGTTAAAAACGAAAATTAAAAGAATATTAACGTACATTGCTAATACGACATGATTTCAGCGTAAAGCTGGAAGAGTGTACAGAAATTGTCTATCCGGGGACTGGAAAAAGTCTAATATTGGCTTGCCTTTTCCTTATTTGCACAGTTTTTTTTTTGTTTAGTTTCTTTTTACAACAAAACCCAACGCCGAGTTTTCATTCGCGAAGTGATCTTTATAAGCTATACTGTATGATTACCAGCTGGACTGGACTGCGGCCTTGAACCTGACACCTGGACGGGGGCATCGTACCCACCGATTGCCGCGTGCAGAACTAGAGCTTAAACGAGTTCATGTTCGCGTCCTTTTGGCATGAACTGAAAATGCTCAAATGTCAAAATAGCTTTTCAGCAAACAATTGGTCACTGCATGTCTTAAACGACTAAACAATTTTAATGCGTTCGTTCTTATGATGAGCCTAAACCGCCGACGCGTCTGTCATTAAAGTTAAGAAAATAATAACGAGAGAAAATCATTCACTGCTCCCGACTGAGTAACTTCTCTAACTTTGCAAAGTAAGATGATCCGTAATTTCTTTTTTTTAAAATCCATTGCGCTGAGCTCTGCTATTTGAAGTAAGTGTACGTTTTATCATGGATTTATATTTTCCGATCGACTTTTAAGAAAGTTACTGCATTGGATATTTTGGTTCATTAACAGACAGTAAATCAGATGTAAAAAAGGTGTAAAATTCACACAGACATTACTTTTACATCTAGTAATGCATGCAGTTAGGGATATGTGTCTATTGGGTTCATAAGGTTCATTCATCCTTTTTTTAAAACATGGAGTTTTCTTTCACGGACATTATGCCGCCTAGAGGAGACTTGGCCGCGCCGGTTAAAAATATTCTACACTAGTCCCGCCACCGGAGGCGGTCCCTCACCAGGAATTAACCAGGCTCGAGCCTGCTTAGCTTCGAGAGAAGACGATATCAGGGGTGCTGACCGTAGTACTGCCGCGAGTGAACGCCGCCGCGAACTGGAGCACTTTAAAGAATGCACGTGAGCTGAGCCTAGGCATGTACTGGGCCACCGGTCCGCCGTGGGCCGATGGGAATGTTAAAAGTTGTTTAATGTAATTATATTGTTGCAGCAGTCAAGGGTCATACCTTCGTCTCTCACCGGACAAAAGAAGTTAAAGCAAGCTGCCAGACTGACAGGTAAACAAGCGTTTTGATTGCATGACGTGTCCATGTCGCACCGGCCAATCAGGTTATTACAAGCAGCAGGTGCAGATTGGACCGGCGTGTGACGTCAGATCACTGCCGAGAACAACCCGAGAGCGGTCCTCTCGCGGCACCTTCCGCCGACCAGTCTGCGTTGCGCTGCATGTAGAGTAGAAAATACTGAAGGGCCAGCGCTGTTCAAGGACAGCAATTTACTGAAACCTACTGACAACATCTCACAAAGTCTCTGAACGTAATAACGGAGAAATGGAGAAAAATACAAGCCAAGCACTCGTGGCAAAATACTCCAAATGTTTGAAAACCAAGATCACTTTTTCCTGGCCCGCTGAGACTAGTTTAAAGAAGCTAGCGTGTGCTAAAGCCCTTATAAATCCAAATAAAAAGTGCTGCTTTTATTCACCTAGCGTGTTGAACGTTTTATATTTCATACAAAGCAACAAATATGCGGTGGACCATATTCGAGCCCAATTCGCTTTATAAGACCCTAATAAATCTCGCTCGTTTATTAGCTATACGTCTGTGCTAATAGACCAATACGGACTACTAGCCAGCGGATTTAACAACATTTATTTAAATAAAGGATTCACAGAAATGAACGAATAAATCATTTGCTATTATTACAATTAAGACTGGTTTTATTAAATATTTAATCACATAAAGTTCTCTACTGTTATTTTTTTAGTTTGTTAAAAACGAAAATTAAAAGAATATTAACGTACATTGCTAATACGACATGATTTCAGCGTAAGCTGGAAGAGTGTACAGAAATTGTCTATCCGGGGACTGGAAAAAGTCTAATATTGGCTTGCCTTTTCCTTATTTGCACAGTTTTTTTTTTTTGTTTAGTTTCTTTTTACAACAAAACCCAACGCCGAGTTTTCATTCGCGAAGTGATCTTTATAAGCTATACTGTATGATTACCAGCTGGACTGGACTGCGGCCTTGAACCTGACACCTGGACGGGGGCATCGTACCCACCGATTGCCCGCGTGCAGAACTAGAGCTTAAACGAGTTCATGTTCGCGTCTTTTTGGCATGAACTGAAAATGCTCAAATGTCAAAATAGCTTTTCAGCAAACAATTGGTCACTGCATGTCTTAAACGACTAAACATTTTAATGCGTTCGTTCTTATGATGAGCCTAAACCGCCGACGCGTCTGTCATTAAAGTTAAGAAAATAATAACGAGAGAAAATCATTCACTGCTCCCGACTGAGTAACTTCTCTAACTTTGCAAAGTAAGATGATCCGTAATTTCTTTTTTTTTAAATCCATTGCGCTGAGCTCTGCTATTTGAAGTAAGTGTACGTTTTATCATGGAATTTATATTTTCCGATCGACTTTTAAGAAAGTTACTGCATTGGATATTTTGGTTCATTAACAGACAGTAAATCAGATGTAAAAAAGGTGTAAAATTCACACAGACATTACTTTTTACATCTAGTAATGCATGCAGTTAGGGATATGTGTCTATTGGGTTCATAAGGTTCATTCATCCTTTTTTTAAAACATGGAGTTTTCTTTCACGGACATTATGCCCGCCTAGAGGAGACTTGGCCGCCCGGGTTAAAGATATTCTACACTAGTCCCGCCACCGGAGGCGGTCCCTCACCAGAATTAACCAGGCTCGAGCCTGCTTAGCTTCGAGAGAAGACGATATCAGGGGTGCTGACCGTAGTACTGCCGCGAGTGAACGCCGCCGCGAACTGGAGCACTTTAAAGAATGCACGTGAGCTGAGCCTAGGCATGTACTGGCCACCGGTCCGCCGTGGGCCGATGGGGAATGTTAAAAGTTGTTTAATGTAATTATATTGTTGCAGCAGTCAAGGGTCATACCTTCGTCTCTCACCGGACAAAAGAAGTTAAAAGCAAGCTGCCAGACTGACAGGTAAACAAGCGTTTTGATTGCATGACGTGTCCATGTCGCACCGGCCAATCAGGTTATTACAAGCAGCAGGTGCAGATTGACCGGGCGTGTGACGTCAGATCACTGCGAGAACAACCCGAGAGCGGTCCTCTCGCGGCACCTTCCCGCCGACCAGTCTGCGTTGCGCTGCATGTAGAGTAGAAAATACTGAAGGGCCAGCGCTGTTCAAGGACAGCAATTTACTGAAACCTACTGACAACATCTCACAAAGTCTCTGAACGTAATAACGGAGAAATGGAGAAAAATACAAGCCAAGCACTCGTGGCAAAATACTCCAAATGTTTGAAAACCAGATCACTTTTTCCTGGCCCGCTGAGACTAGTTTAAAGAAGCTAGCGTGTGCTAAAGCCCTTATAAATCCAAATAAAAAGTGCTGCTTTTATTCACCTAGCGTGTTGACGTTTTATATTTCATACAAAGCAACAAATATGCGGTTGGACCCATATTCGAGCCCAATTCGCTTTATAAGACCCTAATAAATCTCGCTCGTTTATTAGCTATACGTCTGTGCTAATAGACCAATACGACTACTAGCCAGCGGATTTAACAACATTATTTAAATAAAGGATTCACAGAAATGAACGAATAAATCATTTGCTATTATTACAATTAAGACTGTTTTTATTAAATATTTAATCACATAAAGTTCTCTACTGTTATTTTTTTAGTTTGTTAAAAACGAAAATTAAAAGAATATTAACGTACATTGCTAATACGACATGATTTCAGCGGTAAGCTGGAAGAGTGTACAGAAATTGTCTATCCGGGGGACTGGAAAAAGTCTAATATTGGCTTGCCTTTTCCTTATTTGCACAGTTTTTTTTTTTTGTTTAGTTTTCTTTTTACAACAAAACCCAACGCCGAGTTTTCATTCGCGAAGTGATCTTTATAAGCTATACTGTATGATTACCAGCTGGACTGGACTGCGGCCTTGAACCTGACACCTGGACGGGGGGCATCGTACCCACCGATTGCCCGCGTGCAGAACTAGAGCTTAAACGAGTTCATGTTCGCGTCTTTTTGGCATGAACTGAAAATGCTCAAATGTCAAAATAGCTTTTCAGCAAACAATTGGTCACTGCATGTCTTAAACGACTAAACATTTTAATGCGTTCGTTCTTATGATGAGCCTAAACCGCCGACGCGTCTGTCATTAAAGTTAAGAAAATAATAACGAGAGAAAATCATTCACTGCTCCCGACTGAGTAACTTCTCTAACTTTGCAAAGTAAGATGATCCGTAATTTCTTTTTTTTTTTAAATCCATTGCGCTGAGCTCTGCTATTTGAAGTAAGTGTACGTTTTATCATGGAATTTATATTTTCCGATCGACTTTTAAGAAAGTTACTGCATTGGATATTTTGGTTCATTAACAGACAGTAAATCAGATGTAAAAAAGGTGTAAAATTCACACAGACATTACTTTTTACATCTAGTAATGCATGCAGTTAGGGATATGTGTCTATTGGGTTCATAAGGTTCATTCATCCTTTTTTTTAAAACATGGAGTTTTCTTTCACGGACATTATGCCGCCTAGAGGAGACTTGGCCGCCCGGGTTAAAGATATTCTACACTAGTCCCGCCACCGGAGGCGGTCCCTCACCAGGAATTAACCAGGCTCGAGCCTGCTTAGCTTCGAGAGAAGACGATATCAGGGGTGCTGACCGTAGTACTGCCGCGAGTGAACGCCGCCGCGAACTGGAGCACTTTAAAGAATGCACGTGAGCTGAGCCTAGGCATGTACTGGCCACCGGTCCGCCGTGGGCCGATGGGAATGTTAAAAGTTGTTTAATGTAATTATATTGTTGCAGCAGTCAAGGGTCATACCTTCGTCTCTCTCACCGGACAAAAGAAGTTAAAGCAAGCTGCCAGACTGACAGGTAAACAAGCGTTTTGATTGCATGACGTGTCCATGTCGCACCGGCCAATCAGGTTATTACAAGCAGCAGGTGCAGATTGACCGGCGTGTGACGTCAGATCACTGCGAGAACAACCCGAGAGCGGTCCTCTCGCGGCACCTTCCGCCGACCAGTCTGCGTTGCGCTGCATGTAGAGTAGAAAATACTGAAGGGCCAGCGCTGTTCAAGGACAGCAATTTTATGAAACCTACTGACAACATCTCACAAAGTCTCTGAACGTAATAACGGAGAAATGGAGAAAAATACAAGCCAAGCACTCGTGGCAAAATACTCCAAATGTTTGAAAACCAAGATCACTTTTTCCTGGCCCGCTGAGACTAGTTTAAAGAAGCTAGCGTGTGCTAAAGCCCTTATAAATCCAAATAAAAAGTGCTGCTTTTATTCACCTAGCGTGTTGACGTTTTATATTTCATACAAAGCAACAAATATGCGGTGGACCCATATTCGAGCCCAATTCGCTTTATAAGACCCTAATAAATCTCGCTCGTTTATTAGCTATACGTCTGTGCTAATAGACCAATACGACTACTAGCCAGCGGATTTAACAACATTTATTTAAATAAAGGATTCACAGAAATGAACGAATAAATCATTTGCTATTATTACAATTAAGACTGGTTTTATTAAATATTTAATCACATAAAGTTCTCTACTGTTATTTTTTTAGTTTGTTAAAAACGAAAATTAAAAGAATATTAACGTTACATTGCTAATACGACATGATTTCAGCGTAAGCTGGAAGAGTGTACAGAAATTGTCTATCCGGGGACTGGAAAAAGTCTAATATTGGCTTGCCTTTTCCTTATTTGCACAGTTTTTTTTTGTTTAGTTTCTTTTTACAACAAAACCCAACGCCGAGTTTTCATTCGCGAAGTGATCTTTATAAGCTATACTGTATGATTACCAGCTGGACTGGACTGCGGCCTTGAACCTGACACCTGGACGGGGGCATCGTACCCACCGATTGCCCGCGTGGCAGAACTAGAGCTTAAACGAGTTCATGTTCGCGTCCTTTTGGCATGAACTGAAAATGCTCAAATGTCAAAATAGCTTTTCAGCAAACAATTGGTCACTGCATGTCTTAAACGACTAAACATTTTAATGCGTTCGTTCTTATGATGAGCCTAAACCGCCGACGCGTCTGTCATTAAAGTTAAGAAAATAATAACGAGAGAAAATCATTCACTGCTCCCGACTGAGTAACTTCTCTAACTTTGCAAAGTAAGATGATCCGTAATTTCTTTTTTTTAAAATCCATTGCGCTGAGCTCTGCTATTTGAAGTAAGTGTACGTTTTATCATGGAATTTATATTTTCCGATCGACTTTTAAGAAAGTTACTGCATTGGATATTTTGGTTCATTAACAGACAGTAAATCAGATGTAAAAAAGGTGTAAAATTCACACAGACATTACTTTTACATCTAGTAATGCATGCAGTTAGGGATATGTGTCTATTGGGTTCATAAGGTTCATTCATCCTTTTTTTAAAACATGGAGTTTTCTTTCACGGACATTATGCCGCCTAGAGGAGACTTGGCCGCCCGGTTAAAAATATTCTACACTAGTCCCGCCACCGGAGGCGGTCCCTCACCAGGAATTAACCAGGCTCGAGCCTGCTTAGCTTCGAGAGAAGACGATATCAGGGGTGCTGACCGTAGTACTGCCGCGAGTGAACGCCGCCGCGAACTGGAGCACTTTAAAGAATGCACGTGAGCTGAGGCCTAGGCATGTACTGGCCACCGGTCCGCCGTGGGCCGATGGGAATGTTAAAAGTTGTTTAATGTAATTATATTGTTGCAGCAGTCAAGGGTCATACCTTCGTCTCTCACCGGACAAAAGAAGTTAAAGCAAGCTGCCAGACTGACAGGTAAACAAGCGTTTTGATTGCATGACGTGTCCCATGTCGCACCGGCCAATCAGGTTATTACAAGCAGCAGGTGCAGATTGACCGGCGTGTGTCGTCAGATCACTGCGAGAACAACCCGAGAGCGGTCCTCTCGCGGCACCTTCCGCCGACCAGTCTGCGTTGCGCTGCATGTAGAGTAGAAAATACTGAAGGGCCAGCGCTGTTCAAGGACAGCAATTTACTGAAACCTACTGACAACATCTCACAAAGTCTCTGAACGTAATAACGGGAGAAATGGAGAAAAATACAAGCCAAGCACTCGTGGCAAAATACTCCAAATGTTTGAAAACCAAGATCACTTTTCCTGGCCCGCTGAGACTAGTTTAAAGAAGCTAGCGTGTGCTAAAGCCCTTATAAATCCAAATAAAAAGTGCTGCTTTTATTCACCTAGCGTGTTGACGTTTTATATTTCATACAAAGCAACAAATATGCGGTGGACCCATATTCGAGCCCAATTCGCTTTATAAGACCCTAATAAATCTCGCTCGTTTATTAGCTATACGTCTGTGCTAATAGACCAATACGACTACTAGCCAGCGGATTTAACAACATTTATTTAAATAAAGGATTCACAGAAATGAACGAATAAATCATTTGCTATTATTACAATTAAGACTGGTTTTATTAAATATTTAATCACATAAAGTTCTCTACTGTTATTTTTTTAGTTTGTTAAAAACGAAAATTAAAAGAATATTAACGTACATTGCTAATACGACATGATTTCAGCGTAAGCTGGAAGAGTGTACAGAAAGTGTCTATCCGGGGACTGGAAAAAGTCTAATATTGGCTTGCCTTTTCCTTATTTGCACAGTTTTTTTCGTTTAGTTTCTTTTTACAACAAAACCCAACGCCGAGTTTTCATTCGCGAAGTGATCTTTATAAGCTATACTGTATGATTACCAGCTGGACTGGACTGCGGCCTTGAACCTGACACCTGGACGGGGGCATCGTACCCACCGATTGCCCGCGTGCAGAACTAGAGCTTAAACGAGTTCATGTTCGCGTCTTTTTGGCATGAACTGAAAATGCTCAAATGTCAAAATAGCTTTTCAGCAAACAATTGGTCACTGCATGTCTTAAACGACTAAACATTTTAATGCGTTCGTTCTTATGATGAGCCTAAACCGCCGACGCGTCTGTCATTAAAGTTAAGAAAATAATAACAAGAGAAAATCATTCACTGCTCCCGACTGAGTAACTTCTCTAACTTTGCAAAGTAAGATGATCCGTAATTTCTTTTTTTTAAAATCCATTGCGCTGAGCTCTGCTATTTGAAGTAAGTGTACGTTTTATCATGGAATTTATATTTTCCGATCGACTTTTAAGAAAGTTACTGCATTGGATATTTTGGTTCATTAACAGACAGTAAATCAGATGTAAAAAAGGTGTAAAATTCACACAGACATTACTTTTACATCTAGTAATGCATGCAGTTAGGGATATGTGTCTATTGGGTTCATAAGGTTCATTCATCCTTTTTTTAAAACATGGAGTTTTCTTTCACGGACATTATGCCGCCTAGAGGAGACTTGGCCGCCCGGTTAAAAATATTCTACACTAGTCCCGCCACCGGAGGCGGTCCCTCACCAGGAATTAACCAGGCTCGAGCCTGCTTAGCTTCGAGAGAAGACGATATCAGGGGTGCTGACCGTAGTACTGCCGCGAGTGAACGCCGCCGCGAACTGGAGCACTTTAAAGAATGCACGTGAGCTGAGCCTAGGCATGTACTGGCCACCGGTCCGCCGTGGGCCGATGGGAATGTTAAAAGTTGTTTAATGTAATTATATTGTTGCAGCAGTCAAGGGTCATACCTTCGTCTCTCACCGGACAAAAGAAGTTAAAGCAAGCTGCCAGACTGACAGGTAAACAAGCGTTTTGATTGCATGACGTGTCCATGTCGCACCGGCCAATCAGGTTATTACAAGCAGCAGGTGCAGATTGACCGGCGTGTGACGTCAGATCACTGCGAGAACAACCCGAGAGCGGTCCTCTCGCGGCACCTTCCGCCGACCAGTCTGCGTTGCGCTGCATGTAGAGTAGAAAATACTGAAGGGCCAGCGCTGTTCAAGGACAGCAATTTACTGAAACCTACTGACAACATCTCACAAAGTCTCTGAACGTAATAACGGAGAAATGGAGAAAAATACAAGCCAAGCACTCGTGGCAAAATACTCCAAATGTTTGAAAACCAAGATCACTTTTTCCTGGCCCGCTGAGACTAGTTTAAAGAAGCTAGCGTGTGCTAAAGCCCTTATAAATCCAAATAAAAAGTGCTGCTTTTATTCACCTAGCGTGTTGACGTTTTATATTTCATACAAAGCAACAAATATGCGGTGGACCCATATTCGAGCCCAATTCGCTTTATAAGACCCTAATAAATCTCGCTCGTTTATTAGCTATACGTCTGTGCTAATAGACCAATACGACTACTAGCCAGCGGATTTAACAACATTTATTTAAATAAAGGATTCACAGAAATGAACGAATAAATCATTTGCTATTATTACAATTAAGACTGGTTTTATTAAATATTTAATCACATAAAGTTCTCTACTGTTATTTTTTTAGTTTGTTAAAAACGAAAATTAAAAGAATATTAACGTACATTGCTAATACGACATGATTTCAGCGTAAGCTGGAAGAGTGTACAGAAATTGTCTATCCGGGGACTGGAAAAAGTCTAATATTGGCTTGCCTTTTCCTTATTTGCACAGTTTTTTTTTTGTTTAGTTTCTTTTTACAACAAAACCCAACGCCGAGTTTTCATTCGCGAAGTGATCTTTATAAGCTATACTGTATGATTACCAGCTGGACTGGACTGCGGCCTTGAACCTGACACCTGGACGGGGGCATCGTACCCACCGATTGCCCGCGTGCAGAACTAGAGCTTAAACGAGTTCATGTTCGCGTCTTTTTGGCATGAACTGAAAATGCTCAAATGTCAAAATAGCTTTTCAGCAAACAATTGGTCACTGCATGTCTTAAACGACTAAACATTTTAATGCGTTCGTTCTTATGATGAGCCTAAACCGCCGACGCGTCTGTCATTAAAGTTAAGAAAATAATAACGAGAGAAAATCATTCACTGCTCCCGACTGAGTAACTTCTCTAACTTTGCAAAGTAAGATGATCCGTAATTTCTTTTTTTTTAAATCCATTGCGCTGAGCTCTGCTATTTGAAGTAAGTGTACGTTTTATCATGGAATTTATATTTTCCGATCGACTTTTAAGAAAGTTACTGCATTGGATATTTTGGTTCATTAACAGACAGTAAGTCAGATGTAAAAAAGGTGTAAAATTCACACAGACATTACTTTTACATCTAGTAATGCATGCAGTTAGGGATATGTGTCTATTGGGTTCATAAGGTTCATTCATCCTTTTTTTAAAACATGGAGTTTTCTTTCACGGACATTATGCCGCCTATAGAGGAGACTTGGCCGCCCGGTTAAAAATATTCTACACTAGTCCCGCCACCGGAGGCGGTCCCTCACCAGGAATTAACCAGGCTCGAGCCTGCTTAGCTTCGAGAGAAGACGATATCAGGGGTGCTGACCGTAGTACTGCCGCGAGTGAACGCCGCCGCGAACTGGAGCACTTTAAAGAATGCACGTGAGCTGAGCCTAGGCATGTACTGGCCACCGGTCCGCCGTGGGCCGATGGGAATGTTAAAAGTTGTTTAATGTAATTATATTGTTGCAGCAGTCAAGGGTCATACCTTCGTCTCTCACCGGACAAAAGAAGTTAAAGCAAGCTGCCAGACTGACAGGTAAACAAGCGTTTTGATTGCATGACGTGTCCATGTCGCACCGGCCAATCAGGTTATTACAAGCAGCAGGTGCAGATTGACCGGCGTGTGACGTCAGATCACTGCGAGAACAACCCGAGAGCGGTCCTCTCGCGGCACCTTCCGCCGACCAGTCTGCGTTGCGCTGCATGTAGAGTAGAAAATACTGAAGGGCCAGCGCTGTTCAAGGACAGCAATTTACTGAAACCTACTGACAACATCTCACAAAGTCTCTGAACGTAATAACGGAGAAATGGAGAAAAATACAAGCCAAGCACTCGTGGCAAAATACTCCAAATGTTTGAAAACCAAGATCACTTTTTCCTGGCCCGCTGAGACTAGTTTAAAGAAGCTAGCGTGTGCTAAAGCCCTTATAAATCCAAATAAAAAGTGCTGCTTTTATTCACCTAGCGTGTTGACGTTTTATATTTCATACAAAGCAACAAATATGCGGTGGACCCATATTCGAGCCCAATTCGCTTTATAAGACCCTAATAAATCTCGCTCGTTTATTAGCTATACGTCTGTGCTAATAGACCAATACGACTACTAGCCAGCGGATTTAACAACATTTATTTAAATAAAGGATTCACAGAAATGAACGAATAAATCATTTGCTATTATTACAATTAAGACTGGTTTTATTAAATATTTAATCACATAAAGTTCTCTACTGTTATTTTTTTAGTTTGTTAAAAACGAAAATTAAAAGAATATTAACGTACATTGCTAATACGACATGATTTCAGCGTAAGCTGGAAGAGTGTACAGAAATTGTCTATCCGGGGACTGGAAAAAGTCTAATATTGGCTTGCCTTTTCCTTATTTGCACAGTTTTTTTTTTTGTTTAGTTTCTTTTTACAACAAAACCCAACGCCGAGTTTTCATTCGCGAAGTGATCTTTATAAGCTATACTGTATGATTACCAGCTGGACTGGACTGCGGCCTTGAACCTGACACCTGGACGGGGGCATCGTACCCACCGATTGCCCGCGTGCAGAACTAGAGCTTAAACGAGTTCATGTTCGCGTCTTTTTGGCATGAACTGAAAATGCTCAAATGTCAAAATAGCTTTTCAGCAAACAATTGGTCACTGCATGTCTTAAACGACTAAACATTTTAATGCGTTCGTTCTTATGATGAGCCTAAACCGCCGACGCGTCTGTCATTAAAGTTAAGAAAATAATAACGAGAGAAAATCATTCACTGCTCCCGACTGAGTAACTTCTCTAACTTTGCAAAGTAAGATGATCCGTAATTTCTTTTTTTTTAAATCCATTGCGCTGAGCTCTGCTATTTGAAGTAAGTGTACGTTTTATCATGGAATTTATATTTTCCGATCGACTTTTAAGAAAGTTACTGCATTGGATATTTTGGTTCATTAACAGACAGTAAATCAGATGTAAAAAAGGTGTAAAATTCACACAGACATTACTTTTACATCTAGTAATGCATGCAGTTAGGGATATGTGTCTATTGGGTTCATAAGGTTCATTCATCCTTTTTTTAAAACATGGAGTTTTCTTTCACGGACATTATGCCGCCTAGAGGAGACTTGGCCGCCCGGTTAAAAATATTCTACACTAGTCCCGCCACCGGAGGCGGTCCCTCACCAGGAATTAACCAGGCTCGAGCCTGCTTAGCTTCGAGAGAAGACGATATCAGGGGTGCTGACCGTAGTACTGCCGCGAGTGAACGCCGCCGCGAACTGGAGCACTTTAAAGAATGCACGTGAGCTGAGCCTAGGCATGTACTGGCCACCGGTCCGCCGTGGGCCGATGGGAATGTTAAAAGTTGTTTAATGTAATTATATTGTTGCAGCAGTCAAGGGTCATACCTTCGTCTCTCACCGGACAAAAGAAGTTAAAGCAAGCTGCCAGACTGACAGGTAAACAAGCGTTTTGATTGCATGACGTGTCCATGTCGCACCGGCCAATCAGGTTATTACAAGCAGCAGGTGCAGATTGACCGGCGTGTGACGTACTAGCCAGCGGATTTAACAACATTTATTTAAATAAAGGATTCACAGAAATGAACGAATAAATCATTTGCTATTATTACAATTAAGACTGGTTTTATTAAATATTTAATCACATAAAGTTCTCTACTGTTATTTTTTTAGTTTGTTAAAAACGAAAATTAAAAGAATATTAACGTACATTGCTAATACGACATGATTTCAGCGTAAGCTGGAAGAGTGTACAGAAATTGTCTATCCGGGGACTGGAAAAAGTCTAATATTGGCTTGCCTTTTCCTTATTTGCACAGTTTTTTTTTTGTTTAGTTTCTTTTTACAACAAAACCCAACGCCGAGTTTTCATTCGCGAAGTGATCTTTATAAGCTATACTGTATGATTACCAGCTGGACTGGACTGCGGCCTTGAACCTGACACCTGGACGGGGGCATCGTACCCACCGATTGCCCGCGTGCAGAACTAGAGCTTAAACGAGTTCATGTTCGCGTCTTTTTGGCATGAACTGAAAATGCTCAAATGTCAAAATAGCTTTTCAGCAAACAATTGGTCACTGCATGTCTTAAACGACTAAACATTTTAATGCGTTCGTTCTTATGATGAGCCTAAACCGCCGACGCGTCTGTCATTAAAGTTAAGAAAATAATAACGAGAGAAAATCATTCACTGCTCCCGACTGAGTAACTTCTCTAACTTTGCAAAGTAAGATGATCCGTAATTTCTTTTTTTTTTAAATCCATTGCGCTGAGCTCTGCTATTTGAAGTAAGTGTACGTTTTATCATGGAATTTATATTTTCCGATCGACTTTTAAGAAAGTTACTGCATTGGATATTTTGGTTCATTAACAGACAGTAAATCAGATGTAAAAAAGGTGTAAAATTCACACAGACATTACTTTTACATCTAGTAATGCATGCAGTTAGGGATATGTGTCTATTGGGTTCATAAGGTTCATTCATCCTTTTTTTAAAACATGGAGTTTTCTTTCACGGACATTATGCCGCCTAGAGGAGACTTGGCCGCCCGGTTAAAAATATTCTACACTAGTCCCGCCACCGGAGGCGGTCCCTCACCAGGAATTAACCAGGCTCGAGCCTGCTTAGCTTCGAGAGAAGACGATATCAGGGGTGCTGACCGTAGTACTGCCGCGAGTGAACGCCGCCGCGAACTGGAGCACTTTAAAGAATGCACGTGAGCTGAGCCTAGGCATGTACTGGCCACCGGTCCGCCGTGGGCCGATGGGAATGTTAAAAGTTGTTTAATGTAATTATATTGTTGCAGCAGTCAAGGGTCATACCTTCGTCTCTCACCGGACAAAAGAAGTTAAAGCAAGCTGCCAGACTGACAGGTAAACAAGCGTTTTGATTGCATGACGTGTCCATGTCGCACCGGCCAATCAGGTTATTACAAGCAGCAGGTGCAGATTGACCGGCGTGTGACGTCAGATCACTGCGAGAACAACCCGAGAGCGGTCCTCTCGCGGCACCTTCCGCCGACCAGTCTGCGTTGCGCTGCATGTAGAGTAGAAAATACTGAAGGGCCAGCGCTGTTCAAGGACAGCAATTTACTGAAACCTACTGACAACATCTCACAAAGTCTCTGAACGTAATAACGGAGAAATGGAGAAAAATACAAGCCAAGCACTCGTGGCAAAATACTCCAAATGTTTGAAAACCAAGATCACTTTTTCCTGGCCCGCTGAGACTAGTTTAAAGAAGCTAGCGTGTGCTAAAGCCCTTATGAATCCAAATAAAAAGTGCTGCTTTTATTCACCTAGCGTGTTGACGTTTTATATTTCATACAAAGCAACAAATATGCGGTGGACCCATATTCGAGCCCAATTCGCTTTATAAGACCCTAATAAATCTCGCTCGTTTATTAGCTATACGTCTGTGCTAATAGACCAATACGACTACTAGCCAGCGGATTTAACAACATTTATTTAAATAAAGGATTCACAGAAATGAACGAATAAATCATTTGCTATTATTACAATTAAGACTGGTTTTATTAAATATTTAATCACATAAAGTTCTCTACTGTTATTTTTTTAGTTTGTTAAAAACGAAAATTAAAAGAATATTAACGTACATTGCTAATACGACATGATTTCAGCGTAAGCTGGAAGAGTGTACAGAAATTGTCTATCCGGGGACTGGAAAAAGTCTAATATTGGCTTGCCTTTTCCTTATTTGCACAGTTTTTTTTTTGTTTAGTTTCTTTTTACAACAAAACCCAACGCCGAGTTTTCATTCGCGAAGTGATCTTTATAAGCTATACTGTATGATTACCAGCTGGACTGGACTGCGGCCTTGAACCTGACACCTGGACGGGGGCATCGTACCCACCGATTGCCCGCGTGCAGAACTAGAGCTTAAACGAGTTCATGTTCGCGTCTTTTTGGCATGAACTGAAAATGCTCAAATGTCAAAATAGCTTTTCAGCAAACAATTGGTCACTGCATGTCTTAAACGACTAAACATTTTAATGCGTTCGTTCTTATGATGAGCCTAAACCGCCGACGCGTCTGTCATTAAAGTTAAGAAAATAATAACGAGAGAAAATCATTCACTGCTCCCGACTGAGTAACTTCTCTAACTTTGCAAAGTAAGATGATCCGTAATTTCTTTTTTTTTTAAATCCATTGCGCTGAGCTCTGCTATTTGAAGTAAGTGTACGTTTTATCATGGAATTTATATTTTCCGATCGACTTTTAAGAAAGTTACTGCATTGGATATTTTGGTTCATTAACAGACAGTAAATCAGATGTAAAAAAGGTGTAAAATTCACACAGACATTACTTTTACATCTAGTAATGCATGCAGTTAGGGATATGTGTCTATTGGGTTCATAAGGTTCATTCATCCTTTTTTTAAAACATGGAGTTTTCTTTCACGGACATTATGCCGCCTAGAGGAGACTTGGCCGCCCGGTTAAAAATATTCTACACTAGTCCCGCCACCGGAGGCGGTCCCTCACCAGGAATTAACCAGGCTCGAGCCTGCTTAGCTTCGAGAGAAGACGATATCAGGGGTGCTGACCGTAGTACTGCCGCGAGTGAACGCCGCCGCGAACTGGAGCACTTTAAAGAATGCACGTGAGCTGAGCCTAGGCATGTACTGGCCACCGGTCCGCCGTGGGCCGATGGGAATGTTAAAAGTTGTTTAATGTAATTATATTGTTGCAGCAGTCAAGGGTCATACCTTCGTCTCTCACCGGACAAAAGAAGTTAAAGCAAGCTGCCAGACTGACAGGTAAACAAGCGTTTTGATTGCATGACGTGTCCATGTCGCACCGGCCAATCAGGTTATTACAAGCAGCAGGTGCAGATTGACCGGCGTGTGACGTCAGATCACTGCGAGAACAACCCGAGAGCGGTCCTCTCGCGGCACCTTCCGCCGACCAGTCTGCGTTGCGCTGCATGTAGAGTAGAAAATACTGAAGGGCCAGCGCTGTTCAAGGACAGCAATTTACTGAAACCTACTGACAACATCTCACAAAGTCTCTGAACGTAATAACGGAGAAATGGAGAAAAATACAAGCCAAGCACTCGTGGCAAAATACTCCAAATGTTTGAAAACCAAGATCACTTTTTCCTGGCCCGCTGAGACTAGTTTAAAGAAGCTAGCGTGTGCTAAAGCCCTTATAAATCCAAATAAAAAGTGCTGCTTTTATTCACCTAGCGTGTTGACGTTTTATATTTCATACAAAGCAACAAATATGCGGTGGACCCATATTCGAGCCCAATTCGCTTTATAAGACCCTAATAAATCTCGCTCGTTTATTAGCTATACGTCTGTGCTAATAGACCAATACGACTACTAGCCAGCGGATTTAACAACATTTATTTAAATAAAGGATTCACAGAAATGAACGAATAAATCATTTGCTATTATTACAATTAAGACTGGTTTTATTAAATATTTAATCACATAAAGTTCTCTACTGTTATTTTTTTAGTTTGTTAAAAACGAAAATTAAAAGAATATTAACGTACATTGCTAATACGACATGATTTCAGCGTAAGCTGGAAGAGTGTACAGAAATTGTCTATCCGGGGACTGGAAAAAGTCTAATATTGGCTTGCCTTTTCCTTATTTGCACAGTTTTTTTTTGTTTAGTTTCTTTTTACAACAAAACCCAACGCCGAGTTTTCATTCGCGAAGTGATCTTTATAAGCTATACTGTATGATTACCAGCTGGACTGGACTGCGGCCTTGAACCTGACACCTGGACGGGGGCATCGTACCCACCGATTGCCCGCGTGCAGAACTAGAGCTTAAACGAGTTCATGTTCGCGTCTTTTTGGCATGAACTGAAAATGCTCAAATGTCAAAATAGCTTTTCAGCAAACAATTGGTCACTGCATGTCTTAAACGACTAAACATTTTAATGCGTTCGTTCTTATGATGAGCCTAAACCGCCGACGCGTCTGTCATTAAAGTTAAGAAAATAATAACGAGAGAAAATCATTCACTGCTCCCGACTGAGTAACTTCTCTAACTTTGCAAAGTAAGATGATCCGTAATTTCTTTTTTTTTAAATCCATTGCGCTGAGCTCTGCTATTTGAAGTAAGTGTACGTTTTATCATGGAATTTATAT
Source organism: Paramisgurnus dabryanus (assembly GCF_030506205.2). Taxonomy (NCBI): domain Eukaryota; kingdom Metazoa; phylum Chordata; class Actinopteri; order Cypriniformes; family Cobitidae; genus Paramisgurnus; species Paramisgurnus dabryanus. Next base: position 35,983,402 of record NC_133351.1, read on the forward strand.
TTTCCGATCGACTTTTAAGAAAGTTACTGCATTGGATATTTTGGTTCATTAACAGACAGTAAATGAGATGTAAAAAAGGTGTAAAATTCACACAGACATTACTTTTACATCTAGTAATGCATGCAGTTAGGGATATGTGTCTATTGGGTTCATAAGGTTCATTCATCCTTTTTTTAAAACATGGAGTTTTCTTTCACGGACATTATGCCGCCTAGAGGAGACTTGGCCGCCCGGTTAAAAATATTCTACACTAGTCCCGCCACCGGAGGCGGTCCCTCACCAGGAATTAACCAGGCTCGAGCCTGCTTAGCTTCGAGAGAAGACGATATCAGGGGTGCTGACCGTAGTACTGCCGCGAGTGAACGCCGCCGCGAACTGGAGCACTTTAAAGAATGCACGTGAGCTGAGCCTAGGCATGTACTGGCCACCGGTCCGCCGTGGGCCGATGGGAATGTTAAAAGTTGTTTAATGTAATTATATTGTTGCAGCAGTCAAGGGTCATACCTTCGTCTCTCACCGGACAAAAGAAGTTAAAGCAAGCTGCCAGACTGACAGGTAAACAAGCGTTTTGATTGCATGACGTGTCCATGTCGCACCGGCCAATCAGGTTATTACAAGCAGCAGGTGCAGATTGACCGGCGTGTGACGTCAGATCACTGCGAGAACAACCCGAGAGCGGTCCTCTCGCGGCACCTTCCGCCGACCAGTCTGCGTTGCGCTGCATGTAGAGTAGAAAATACTGAAGGGCCAGCGCTGTTCAAGGACAGCAATTTACTGAAACCTACTGACAACATCTCACAAAGTCTCTGAACGTAATAACGGAGAAATGGAGAAAAATACAAGCCAAGCACTCGTGGCAAAATACTCCAAATGTTTGAAAACCAAGATCACTTTTTCCTGGCCCGCTGAGACTAGTTTAAAGAAGCTAGCGTGTGCTAAAGCCCTTATAAATCCAAATAAAAAGTGCTGCTTTTATTCACCTAGCGTGTTGACGTTTTATATTTCATACAAAGCAACAAATATGCGGTGGACCCATATTCGAGCCCAATTCGCTTTATAAGACCCTAATAAATCTCGCTCGTTTATTAGCTATACGTCTGTGCTAATAGACCAATACGACTACTAGCCAGCGGATTTAACAACATTTATTTAAATAAAGGATTCACAGAAATGAACGAATAAATCATTTGCTATTATTACAATTAAGACTGGTTTTATTAAATATTTAATCACATAAAGTTCTCTACTGTTATTTTTTTAGTTTGTTAAAAACGAAAATTAAAAGAATATTAACGTACATTGCTAATACGACATGATTTCAGCGTAAGCTGGAAGAGTGTACAGAAATTGTCTATCCGGGGACTGGAAAAAGTCTAATATTGGCTTGCCTTTTCCTTATTTGCACAGTTTTTTTTTTGTTTAGTTTCTTTTTACAACAAAACCCAACGCCGAGTTTTCATTCGCGAAGTGATCTTTATAAGCTATACTGTATGATTACCAGCTGGACTGGACTGCGGCCTTGAACCTGACACCTGGACGGGGGCATCGTACCCACCGATTGCCCGCGTGCAGAACTAGAGCTTAAACGAGTTCATGTTCGCGTCTTTTTGGCATGAACTGAAAATGCTCAAATGTCAAAATAGCTTTTCAGCAAACAATTGGTCACTGCATGTCTTAAACGACTAAACATTTTAATGCGTTCGTTCTTATGATGAGCCTAAACCGCCGACGCGTCTGTCATTAAAGTTAAGAAAATAATAACGAGAGAAAATCATTCACTGCTCCCGACTGAGTAACTTCTCTAACTTTGCAAAGTAAAATGATCCGTAATTTCTTTTTTTTTAAATCCATTGCGCTGAGCTCTGCTATTTGAAGTAAGTGTACGTTTATCATGGAATTTATATTTTCCGATCGACTTTTAAGAAAGTTACTGCATTGGATATTTTGGTTCATTAACAGACAGTAAGTCAGATGTAAAAAAGGTGTAAAATTCACACAGACATTACTTTTACATCTAGTAATGCATGCAGTTAGGGATATGTGTCTATTGGGTTCATAAGGTTCATTCATCCTTTTTTTAAAACATGGAGTTTTCTTTCACGGACATTATGCCGCCTATAGAGGAGACTTGGCCGCCCGGTTAAAAATATTCTACACTAGTCCCGCCACCGGAGGCGGTCCCTCACCAGGAATTAACCAGGCTCGAGCCTGCTTAGCTTCGAGAGAAGACGATATCAGGGGTGCTGACCGTAGTACTGCCGCGAGTGAACGCCGCCGCGAACTGGAGCACTTTAAAGAATGCACGTGAGCTGAGCCTAGGCATGTACTGGCCACCGGTCCGCCGTGGGCCGATGGGAATGTTAAAAGTTGTTTAATGTAATTATATTGTTGCAGCAGTCAAGGGTCATACCTTCGTCTCTCACCGGACAAAAGAAGTTAAAGCAAGCTGCCAGACTGACAGGTAAACAAGCGTTTTGATTGCATGACGTGTCCATGTCGCACCGGCCAATCAGGTTATTACAAGCAGCAGGTGCAGATTGACCGGCGTGTGACGTCAGATCACTGCGAGAACAACCCGAGAGCGGTCCTCTCGCGGCACCTTCCGCCGACCAGTCTGCGTTGCGCTGCATGTAGAGTAGAAAATACTGAAGGGCCAGCGCTGTTCAAGGACAGCAATTTACTGAAACCTACTGACAACATCTCACAAAGTCTCTGAACGTAATAACGGAGAAATGGAGAAAAATACAAGCCAAGCACTCGTGGCAAAATACTCCAAATGTTTGAAAACCAAGATCACTTTTTCCTGGCCCGCTGAGACTAGTTTAAAGAAGCTAGCGTGTGCTAAAGCCCTTATAAATCCAAATAAAAAGTGCTGCTTTTATTCACCTAGCGTGTTGACGTTTTATATTTCATACAAAGCAACAAATATGCGGTGGACCCATATTCGAGCCCAATTCGCTTTATAAGACCCTAATAAATCTCGCTCGTTTATTAGCTATACGTCTGTGCTAATAGACCAATACGACTACTAGCCAGCGGATTTAACAACATTTATTTAAATAAAGGATTCACAGAAATGAACGAATAAATCATTTGCTATTATTACAATTAAGACTGGTTTTATTAAATATTTAATCACATAAAGTTCTCTACTGTTATTTTTTTAGTTTGTTAAAAACGAAAATTAAAAGAATATTAACGTACATTGCTAATACGACATGATTTCAGCGTAAGCTGGAAGAGTGTACAGAAATTGTCTATCCGGGGACTGGAAAAAGTCTAATATTGGCTTGCCTTTTCCTTATTTGCACAGTTTTTTTTTTGTTTAGTTTCTTTTTACAACAAAACCCAACGCCGAGTTTTCATTCGCGAAGTGATCTTTATAAGCTATACTGTATGATTACCAGCTGGACTGGACTGCGGCCTTGAACCTGACACCTGGACGGGGGCATCGTACCCACCGATTGCCCGCGTGCAGAACTAGAGCTTAAACGAGTTCATGTTCGCGTCTTTTTGGCATGAACTGAAAATGCTCAAATGTCAAAATAGCTTTTCAGCAAACAATTGGTCACTGCATGTCTTAAACGACTAAACATTTTAATGCGTTCGTTCTTATGATGAGCCTAAACCGCCGACGCGTCTGTCATTAAAGTTAAGAAAATAATAACGAGAGAAAATCATTCACTGCTCCCGACTGAGTAACTTCTCTAACTTTGCAAAGTAAGATGATCCGTAATTTCTTTTTTTTTTAAATCCATTGCGCTGAGCTCTGCTATTTGAAGTAAGTGTACGTTTTATCATGGAATTTATATTTTCCGATCGACTTTTAAGAAAGTTACTGCATTGGATATTTTGGTTCATTAACAGACAGTAAATCAGATGTAAAAAAGGTGTAAAATTCACACAGACATTACTTTTACATCTAGTAATGCATGCAGTTAGGGATATGTGTCTATTGGGTTCATAAGGTTCATTCATCCTTTTTTTAAAACATGGAGTTTTCTTTCACGGACATTATGCCGCCTAGAGGAGACTTGGCCGCCCGGTTAAAAATATTCTACACTAGTCCCGCCACCGGAGGCGGTCCCTCACCAGGAATTAACCAGGCTCGAGCCTGCTTAGCTTCGAGAGAAGACGATATCAGGGGTGCTGACCGTAGTACTGCCGCGAGTGAACGCCGCCGCGAACTGGAGCACTTTAAAGAATGCACGTGAGCTGAGCCTAGGCATGTACTGGCCACCGGTCCGCCGTGGGCCGATGGGAATGTTAAAAGTTGTTTAATGTAATTATATTGTTGCAGCAGTCAAGGGTCATACCTTCGTCTCTCACCGGACAAAAGAAGTTAAAGCAAGCTGCCAGACTGACAGGTAAACAAGCGTTTTGATTGCATGACGTGTCCATGTCGCACCGGCCAATCAGGTTATTACAAGCAGCAGGTGCAGATTGACCGGCGTGTGACGTCAGATCACTGCGAGAACAACCCGAGAGCGGTCCTCTCGCGGCACCTTCCGCCGACCAGTCTGCGTTGCGCTGCATGTAGAGTAGAAAATACTGAAGGGCCAGCGCTGTTCAAGGACAGCAATTTACTGAAACCTACTGACAACATCTCACAAAGTCTCTGAACGTAATAACGGAGAAATGGAGAAAAATACAAGCCAAGCACTCGTGGCAAAATACTCCAAATGTTTGAAAACCAAGATCACTTTTTCCTGGCCCGCTGAGACTAGTTTAAAGAAGCTAGCGTGTGCTAAAGCCCTTATGAATCCAAATAAAAAGTGCTGCTTTTATTCACCTAGCGTGTTGACGTTTTATATTTCATACAAAGCAACAAATATGCGGTGGACCCATATTCGAGCCCAATTCGCTTTATAAGACCCTAATAAATCTCGCTCGTTTATTAGCTATACGTCTGTGCTAATAGACCAATACGACTACTAGCCAGCGGATTTAACAACATTTATTTAAATAAAGGATTCACAGAAATGAACGAATAAATCATTTGCTATTATTACAATTAAGACTGGTTTTATTAAATATTTAATCACATAAAGTTCTCTACTGTTATTTTTTTAGTTTGTTAAAAACGAAAATTAAAAGAATATTAACGTACATTGCTAATACGACATGATTTCAGCGTAAGCTGGAAGAGTGTACAGAAATTGTCTATCCGGGGACTGGAAAAAGTCTAATATTGGCTTGCCTTTTCCTTATTTGCACAGTTTTTTTTTTTGTTTAGTTTCTTTTTACAACAAAACCCAACGCCGAGTTTTCATTCGCGAAGTGATCTTTATAAGCTATACTGTATGATTACCAGCTGGACTGGACTGCGGCCTTGAACCTGACACCTGGACGGGGGCATCGTACCCACCGATTGCCCGCGTGCAGAACTAGAGCTTAAACGAGTTCATGTTCGCGTCTTTTTGGCATGAACTGAAAATGCTCAAATGTCAAAATAGCTTTTCAGCAAACAATTGGTCACTGCATGTCTTAAACGACTAAACATTTTAATGCGTTCGTTCTTATGATGAGCCTAAACCGCCGACGCGTCTGTCATTAAAGTTAAGAAAATAATAACGAGAGAAAATCATTCACTGCTCCCGACTGAGTAACTTCTCTAACTTTGCAAAGTAAGATGATCCGTAATTTCTTTTTTTTTTAAATCCATTGCGCTGAGCTCTGCTATTTGAAGTAAGTGTACGTTTTATCATGGAATTTATATTTTCCGATCGACTTTTAAGAAAGTTACTGCATTGGATATTTTGGTTCATTAACAGACAGTAAATCAGATGTAAAAAAGGTGTAAAATTCACACAGACATTACTTTTACATCTAGTAATGCATGCAGTTAGGGATATGTGTCTATTGGGTTCATAAGGTTCATTCATCCTTTTTTTAAAACATGGAGTTTTCTTTCACGGACATTATGCCGCCTAGAGGAGACTTGGCCGCCCGGTTAAAAATATTCTACACTAGTCCCGCCACCGGAGGCGGTCCCTCACCAGGAATTAACCAGGCTCGAGCCTGCTTAGCTTCGAGAGAAGACGATATCAGGGGTGCTGACCGTAGTACTGCCGCGAGTGAACGCCGCCGCGAACTGGAGCACTTTAAAGAATGCACGTGAGCTGAGCCTAGGCATGTACTGGCCACCGGTCCGCCGTGGGCCGATGGGAATGTTAAAAGTTGTTTAATGTAATTATATTGTTGCAGCAGTCAAGGGTCATACCTTCGTCTCTCACCGGACAAAAGAAGTTAAAGCAAGCTGCCAGACTGACAGGTAAACAAGCGTTTTGATTGCATGACGTGTCCATGTCGCACCGGCCAATCAGGTTATTACAAGCAGCAGGTGCAGATTGACCGGCGTGTGACGTCAGATCACTGCGAGAACAACCCGAGAGCGGTCCTCTCGCGGCACCTTCCGCCGACCAGTCTGCGTTGCGCTGCATGTAGAGTAGAAAATACTGAAGGGCCAGCGCTGTTCAAGGACAGCAATTTACTGAAACCTACTGACAACATCTCACAAAGTCTCTGAACGTAATAACGGAGAAATGGAGAAAAATACAAGCCAAGCACTCGTGGCAAAATACTCCAAATGTTTGAAAACCAAGATCACTTTTTCCTGGCCCGCTGAGACTAGTTTAAAGAAGCTAGCGTGTGCTAAAGCCCTTATGAATCCAAATAAAAAGTGCTGCTTTTATTCACCTAGCGTGTTGACGTTTTATATTTCATACAAAGCAACAAATATGCGGTGGACCCATATTCGAGCCCAATTCGCTTTATAAGACCCTAATAAATCTCGCTCGTTTATTAGCTATACGTCTGTGCTAATAGACCAATACGACTACTAGCCAGCGGATTTAACAACATTTATTTAAATAAAGGATTCACAGAAATGAACGAATAAATCATTTGCTATTATTACAATTAAGACTGGTTTTATTAAATATTTAATCACATAAAGTTCTCTACTGTTATTTTTTTAGTTTGTTAAAAACGAAAATTAAAAGAATATTAACGTACATTGCTAATACGACATGATTTCAGCGTAAGCTGGAAGAGTGTACAGAAATTGTCTATCCGGGGACTGGAAAAAGTCTAATATTGGCTTGCCTTTTCCTTATTTGCACAGTTTTTTTTTTTGTTTAGTTTCTTTTTACAACAAAACCCAACGCCGAGTTTTCATTCGCGAAGTGATCTTTATAAGCTATACTGTATGATTACCAGCTGGACTGGACTGCGGCCTTGAACCTGACACCTGGACGGGGGCATCGTACCCACCGATTGCCCGCGTGCAGAACTAGAGCTTAAACGAGTTCATGTTCGCGTCTTTTTGGCATGAACTGAAAATGCTCAAATGTCAAAATAGCTTTTCAGCAAACAATTGGTCACTGCATGTCTTAAACGACTAAACATTTTAATGCGTTCGTTCTTATGATGAGCCTAAACCGCCGACGCGTCTGTCATTAAAGTTAAGAAAATAATAACGAGAGAAAATCATTCACTGCTCCCGACTGAGTAACTTCTCTAACTTTGCAAAGTAAGATGATCCGTAATTTCTTTTTTTTTTAAATCCATTGCGCTGAGCTCTGCTATTTGAAGTAAGTGTACGTTTTATCATGGAATTTATATTTTCCGATCGACTTTTAAGAAAGTTACTGCATTGGATATTTTGGTTCATTAACAGACAGTAAATCAGATGTAAAAAAGGTGTAAAATTCACACAGACATTACTTTTACATCTAGTAATGCATGCAGTTAGGGATATGTGTCTATTGGGTTCATAAGGTTCATTCATCCTTTTTTTAAAACATGGAGTTTTCTTTCACGGACATTATGCCGCCTAGAGGAGACTTGGCCGCCCGGTTAAAAATATTCTACACTAGTCCCGCCACCGGAGGCGGTCCCTCACCAGGAATTAACCAGGCTCGAGCCTGCTTAGCTTCGAGAGAAGACGATATCAGGGGTGCTGACCGTAGTACTGCCGCGAGTGAACGCCGCCGCGAACTGGAGCACTTTAAAGAATGCACGTGAGCTGAGCCTAGGCATGTACTGGCCACCGGTCCGCCGTGGGCCGATGGGAATGTTAAAAGTTGTTTAATGTAATTATATTGTTGCAGCAGTCAAGGGTCATACCTTCGTCTCTCACCGGACAAAAGAAGTTAAAGCAAGCTGCCAGACTGACAGGTAAACAAGCGTTTTGATTGCATGACGTGTCCATGTCGCACCGGCCAATCAGGTTATTACAAGCAGCAGGTGCAGATTGACCGGCGTGTGACGTCAGATCACTGCGAGAACAACCCGAGAGCGGTCCTCTCGCGGCACCTTCCGCCGACCAGTCTGCGTTGCGCTGCATGTAGAGTAGAAAATACTGAAGGGCCAGCGCTGTTCAAGGACAGCAATTTACTGAAACCTACTGACAACATCTCACAAAGTCTCTGAACGTAATAACGGAGAAATGGAGAAAAATACAAGCCAAGCACTCGTGGCAAAATACTCCAAATGTTTGAAAACCAAGATCACTTTTTCCTGGCCCGCTGAGACTAGTTTAAAGAAGCTAGCGTGTGCTAAAGCCCTTATGAATCCAAATAAAAAGTGCTGCTTTTATTCACCTAGCGTGTTGACGTTTTATATTTCATACAAAGCAACAAATATGCGGTGGACCCATATTCGAGCCCAATTCGCTTTATAAGACCCTAATAAATCTCGCTCGTTTATTAGCTATACGTCTGTGCTAATAGACCAATACGACTACTAGCCAGCGGATTTAACAACATTTATTTAAATAAAGGATTCACAGAAATGAACGAATAAATCATTTGCTATTATTACAATTAAGACTGGTTTTATTAAATATTTAATCACATAAAGTTCTCTACTGTTATTTTTTTAGTTTGTTAAAAACGAAAATTAAAAGAATATTAACGTACATTGCTAATACGACATGATTTCAGCGTAAGCTGGAAGAGTGTACAGAAATTGTCTATCCGGGGACTGGAAAAAGTCTAATATTGGCTTGCCTTTTCCTTATTTGCACAGTTTTTTTTTTGTTTAGTTTCTTTTTACAACAAAACCCAACGCCGAGTTTTCATTCGCGAAGTGATCTTTATAAGCTATACTGTATGATTACCAGCTGGACTGGACTGCGGCCTTGAACCTGACACCTGGACGGGGGCATCGTACCCACCGATTGCCCGCGTGCAGAACTAGAGCTTAAACGAGTTCATGTTCGCGTCTTTTTGGCATGAACTGAAAATGCTCAAATGTCAAAATAGCTTTTCAGCAAACAATTGGTCACTGCATGTCTTAAACGACTAAACATTTTAATGCGTTCGTTCTTATGATGAGCCTAAACCGCCGACGCGTCTGTCATTAAAGTTAAGAAAATAATAACGAGAGAAAATCATTCACTGCTCCCGACTGAGTAACTTCTCTAACTTTGCAAAGTAAGATGATCCGTAATTTCTTTTTTTTTTAAATCCATTGCGCTGAGCTCTGCTATTTGAAGTAAGTGTACGTTTTATCATGGAATTTATATTTTCCGATCGACTTTTAAGAAAGTTACTGCATTGGATATTTTGGTTCATTAACAGACAGTAAATCAGATGTAAAAAAGGTGTAAAATTCACACAGACATTACTTTTACATCTAGTAATGCATGCAGTTAGGGATATGTGTCTATTGGGTTCATAAGGTTCATTCATCCTTTTTTTAAAACATGGAGTTTTCTTTCACGGACATTATGCCGCCTAGAGGAGACTTGGCCGCCCGGTTAAAAATATTCTACACTAGTCCCGCCACCGGAGGCGGTCCCTCACCAGGAATTAACCAGGCTCGAGCCTGCTTAGCTTCGAGAGAAGACGATATCAGGGGTGCTGACCGTAGTACTGCCGCGAGTGAACGCCGCCGCGAACTGGAGCACTTTAAAGAATGCACGTGAGCTGAGCCTAGGCATGTACTGGCCACCGGTCCGCCGTGGGCCGATGGGAATGTTAAAAGTTGTTTAATGTAATTATATTGTTGCAGCAGTCAAGGGTCATACCTTCGTCTCTCACCGGACAAAAGAAGTTAAAGCAAGCTGCCAGACTGACAGGTAAACAAGCGTTTTGATTGCATGACGTGTCCATGTCGCACCGGCCAATCAGGTTATTACAAGCAGCAGGTGCAGATTGACCGGCGTGTGACGTCAGATCACTGCGAGAACAACCCGAGAGCGGTCCTCTCGCGGCACCTTCCGCCGACCAGTCTGCGTTGCGCTGCATGTAGAGTAGAAAATACTGAAGGGCCAGCGCTGTTCAAGGACAGCAATTTACTGAAACCTACTGACAACATCTCACAAAGTCTCTGAACGTAATAACGGAGAAATGGAGAAAAATACAAGCCAAGCACTCGTGGCAAAATACTCCAAATGTTTGAAAACCAAGATCACTTTTTCCTGGCCCGCTGAGACTAGTTTAAAGAAGCTAGCGTGTGCTAAAGCCCTTATAAATCCAAATAAAAAGTGCTGCTTTTATTCACCTAGCGTGTTGACGTTTTATATTTCATACAAAGCAACAAATATGCGGTGGACCCATATTCGAGCCCAATTCGCTTTATAAGACCCTAATAAATCTCGCTCGTTTATTAGCTATACGTCTGTGCTAATAGACCAATACGACTACTAGCCAGCGGATTTAACAACATTTATTTAAATAAAGGATTCACAGAAATGAACGAATAAATCATTTGCTATTATTACAATTAAGACTGGTTTTATTAAATATTTAATCACATAAAGTTCTCTACTGTTATTTTTTTAGTTTGTTAAAAACGAAAATTAAAAGAATATTAACGTACATTGCTAATACGACATGATTTCAGCGTAAGCTGGAAGAGTGTACAGAAATTGTCTATCCGGGGACTGGAAAAAGTCTAATATTGGCTTGCCTTTTCCTTATTTGCACAGTTTTTTTTTTGTTTAGTTTCTTTTTACAACAAAACCCAACGCCGAGTTTTCATTCGCGAAGTGATCTTTATAAGCTATACTGTATGATTACCAGCTGGACTGGACTGCGGCCTTGAACCTGACACCTGGACGGGGGCATCGTACCCACCGATTGCCCGCGTGCAGAACTAGAGCTTAAACGAGTTCATGTTCGCGTCTTTTTGGCATGAACTGAAAATGCTCAAATGTCAAAATAGCTTTTCAGCAAACAATTGGTCACTGCATGTCTTAAACGACTAAACATTTTAATGCGTTCGTTCTTATGATGAGCCTAAACCGCCGACGCGTCTGTCATTAAAGTTAAGAAAATAATAACGAGAGAAAATCATTCACTGCTCCCGACTGAGTAACTTCTCTAACTTTGCAAAGTAAGATGATCCGTAATTTCTTTTTTTTTAAATCCATTGCGCTGAGCTCTGCTATTTGAAGTAAGTGTACGTTTTATCATGGAATTTATATTTTCCGATCGACTTTTAAGAAAGTTACTGCATTGGATATTTTGGTTCATTAACAGACAGTAAATGAGATGTAAAAAAGGTGTAAAATTCACACAGACATTACTTTTACATCTAGTAATGCATGCAGTTAGGGATATGTGTCTATTGGGTTCATAAGGTTCATTCATCCTTTTTTTAAAACATGGAGTTTTCTTTCACGGACATTATGCCGCCTAGAGGAGACTTGGCCGCCCGGTTAAAAATATTCTACACTAGTCCCGCCACCGGAGGCGGTCCCTCACCAGGAATTAACCAGGCTCGAGCCTGCTTAGCTTCGAGAGAAGACGATATCAGGGGTGCTGACCGTAGTACTGCCGCGAGTGAACGCCGCCGCGAACTGGAGCACTTTAAAGAATGCACGTGAGCTGAGCCTAGGCATGTACTGGCCACCGGTCCGCCGTGGGCCGATGGGAATGTTAAAAGTTGTTTAATGTAATTATATTGTTGCAGCAGTCAAGGGTCATACCTTCGTCTCTCACCGGACAAAAGAAGTTAAAGCAAGCTGCCAGACTGACAGGTAAACAAGCGTTTTGATTGCATGACGTGTCCATGTCGCACCGGCCAATCAGGTTATTACAAGCAGCAGGTGCAGATTGACCGGCGTGTGACGTCAGATCACTGCGAGAACAACCCGAGAGCGGTCCTCTCGCGGCACCTTCCGCCGACCAGTCTGCGTTGCGCTGCATGTAGAGTAGAAAATACTGAAGGGCCAGCGCTGTTCAAGGACAGCAATTTACTGAAACCTACTGACAACATCTCACAAAGTCTCTGAACGTAATAACGGAGAAATGGAGAAAAATACAAGCCAAGCACTCGTGGCAAAATACTCCAAATGTTTGAAAACCAAGATCACTTTTTCCTGGCCCGCTGAGACTAGTTTAAAGAAGCTAGCGTGTGCTAAAGCCCTTATAAATCCAAATAAAAAGTGCTGCTTTTATTCACCTAGCGTGTTGACGTTTTATATTTCATACAAAGCAACAAATATGCGGTGGACCCATATTCGAGCCCAATTCGCTTTATAAGACCCTAATAAATCTCGCTCGTTTATTAGCTATACGTCTGTGCTAATAGACCAATACGACTACTAGCCAGCGGATTTAACAACATTTATTTAAATAAAGGATTCACAGAAATGAACGAATAAATCATTTGCTATTATTACAATTAAGACTGGTTTTATTAAATATTTAATCACATAAAGTTCTCTACTGTTATTTTTTTAGTTTGTTAAAAACGAAAATTAAAAGAATATTAACGTACATTGCTAATACGACATGATTTCAGCGTAAGCTGGAAGAGTGTACAGAAATTGTCTATCCGGGGACTGGAAAAAGTCTAATATTGGCTTGCCTTTTCCTTATTTGCACAGTTTTTTTTTTGTTTAGTTTCTTTTTACAACAAAACCCAACGCCGAGTTTTCATTCGCGAAGTGATCTTTATAAGCTATACTGTATGATTACCAGCTGGACTGGACTGCGGCCTTGAACCTGACACCTGGACGGGGGCATCGTACCCACCGATTGCCCGCGTGCAGAACTAGAGCTTAAACGAGTTCATGTTCGCGTCTTTTTGGCATGAACTGAAAATGCTCAAATGTCAAAATAGCTTTTCAGCAAACAATTGGTCACTGCATGTCTTAAACGACTAAACATTTTAATGCGTTCGTTCTTATGATGAGCCTAAACCGCCGACGCGTCTGTCATTAAAGTTAAGAAAATAATAACGAGAGAAAATCATTCACTGCTCCCGACTGAGTAACTTCTCTAACTTTGCAAAGTAAGATGATCCGTAATTTCTTTTTTTTTTAAATCCATTGCGCTGAGCTCTGCTATTTGAAGTAAGTGTACGTTTTATCATGGAATTTATATTTTCCGATCGACTTTTAAGAAAGTTACTGCATTGGATATTTTGGTTCATTAACAGACAGTAAATCAGATGTAAAAAAGGTGTAAAATTCACACAGACATTACTTTTACATCTAGTAATGCATGCAGTTAGGGATATGTGTCTATTGGGTTCATAAGGTTCATTCATCCTTTTTTTAAAACATGGAGTTTTCTTTCACGGACATTATGCCGCCTAGAGGAGACTTGGCCGCCCGGTTAAAAATATTCTACACTAGTCCCGCCACCGGAGGCGGTCCCTCACCAGGAATTAACCAGGCTCGAGCCTGCTTAGCTTCGAGAGAAGACGATATCAGGGGTGCTGACCGTAGTACTGCCGCGAGTGAACGCCGCCGCGAACTGGAGCACTTTAAAGAATGCACGTGAGCTGAGCCTAGGCATGTACTGGCCACCGGTCCGCCGTGGGCCGATGGGAATGTTAAAAGTTGTTTAATGTAATTATATTGTTGCAGCAGTCAAGGGTCATACCTTCGTCTCTCACCGGACAAAAGAAGTTAAAGCAAGCTGCCAGACTGACAGGTAAACAAGCGTTTTGATTGCATGACGTGTCCATGTCGCACCGGCCAATCAGGTTATTACAAGCAGCAGGTGCAGATTGACCGGCGTGTGACGTCAGATCACTGCGAGAACAACCCGAGAGCGGTCCTCTCGCGGCACCTTCCGCCGACCAGTCTGCGTTGCGCTGCATGTAGAGTAGAAAATACTGAAGGGCCAGCGCTGTTCAAGGACAGCAATTTACTGAAACCTACTGACAACATCTCACAAAGTCTCTGAACGTAATAACGGAGAAATGGAGAAAAATACAAGCCAAGCACTCGTGGCAAAATACTCCAAATGTTTGAAAACCAAGATCACTTTTTCCTGGCCCGCTGAGACTAGTTTAAAGAAGCTAGCGTGTGCTAAAGCCCTTATGAATCCAAATAAAAAGTGCTGCTTTTATTCACCTAGCGTGTTGACGTTTTATATTTCATACAAAGCAACAAATATGCGGTGGACCCATATTCGAGCCCAATTCGCTTTATAAGACCCTAATAAATCTCGCTCGTTTATTAGCTATACGTCTGTGCTAATAGACCAATACGACTACTAGCCAGCGGATTTAACAACATTTATTTAAATAAAGGATTCACAGAAATGAACGAATAAATCATTTGCTATTATTACAATTAAGACTGGTTTTATTAAATATTTAATCACATAAAGTTCTCTACTGTTATTTTTTTAGTTTGTTAAAAACGAAAATTAAAAGAATATTAACGTACATTGCTAATACGACATGATTTCAGCGTAAGCTGGAAGAGTGTACAGAAATTGTCTATCCGGGGACTGGAAAAAGTCTAATATTGGCTTGCCTTTTCCTTATTTGCACAGTTTTTTTTTTTGTTTAGTTTCTTTTTACAACAAAACCCAACGCCGAGTTTTCATTCGCGAAGTGATCTTTATAAGCTATACTGTATGATTACCAGCTGGACTGGACTGCGGCCTTGAACCTGACACCTGGACGGGGGCATCGTACCCACCGATTGCCCGCGTGCAGAACTAGAGCTTAAACGAGTTCATGTTCGCGTCTTTTTGGCATGAACTGAAAATGCTCAAATGTCAAAATAGCTTTTCAGCAAACAATTGGTCACTGCATGTCTTAAACGACTAAACATTTTAATGCGTTCGTTCTTATGATGAGCCTAAACCGCCGACGCGTCTGTCATTAAAGTTAAGAAAATAATAACGAGAGAAAATCATTCACTGCTCCCGACTGAGTAACTTCTCTAACTTTGCAAAGTAAGATGATCCGTAATTTCTTTTTTTTTTAAATCCATTGCGCTGAGCTCTGCTATTTGAAGTAAGTGTACGTTTTATCATGGAATTTATATTTTCCGATCGACTTTTAAGAAAGTTACTGCATTGGATATTTTGGTTCATTAACAGACAGTAAATCAGATGTAAAAAAGGTGTAAAATTCACACAGACATTACTTTTACATCTAGTAATGCATGCAGTTAGGGATATGTGTCTATTGGGTTCATAAGGTTCATTCATCCTTTTTTTAAAACATGGAGTTTTCTTTCACGGACATTATGCCGCCTAGAGGAGACTTGGCCGCCCGGTTAAAAATATTCTACACTAGTCCCGCCACCGGAGGCGGTCCCTCACCAGGAATTAACCAGGCTCGAGCCTGCTTAGCTTCGAGAGAAGACGATATCAGGGGTGCTGACCGTAGTACTGCCGCGAGTGAACGCCGCCGCGAACTGGAGCACTTTAAAGAATGCACGTGAGCTGAGCCTAGGCATGTACTGGCCACCGGTCCGCCGTGGGCCGATGGGAATGTTAAAAGTTGTTTAATGTAATTATATTGTTGCAGCAGTCAAGGGTCATACCTTCGTCTCTCACCGGACAAAAGAAGTTAAAGCAAGCTGCCAGACTGACAGGTAAACAAGCGTTTTGATTGCATGACGTGTCCATGTCGCACCGGCCAATCAGGTTATTACAAGCAGCAGGTGCAGATTGACCGGCGTGTGACGTCAGATCACTGCGAGAACAACCCGAGAGCGGTCCTCTCGCGGCACCTTCCGCCGACCAGTCTGCGTTGCGCTGCATGTAGAGTAGAAAATACTGAAGGGCCAGCGCTGTTCAAGGACAGCAATTTACTGAAACCTACTGACAACATCTCACAAAGTCTCTGAACGTAATAACGGAGAAATGGAGAAAAATACAAGCCAAGCACTCGTGGCAAAATACTCCAAATGTTTGAAAACCAAGATCACTTTTTCCTGGCCCGCTGAGACTAGTTTAAAGAAGCTAGCGTGTGCTAAAGCCCTTATGAATCCAAATAAAAAGTGCTGCTTTTATTCACCTAGCGTGTTGACGTTTTATATTTCATACAAAGCAACAAATATGCGGTGGACCCATATTCGAGCCCAATTCGCTTTATAAGACCCTAATAAATCTCGCTCGTTTATTAGCTATACGTCTGTGCTAATAGACCAATACGACTACTAGCCAGCGGATTTAACAACATTTATTTAAATAAAGGATTCACAGAAATGAACGAATAAATCATTTGCTATTATTACAATTAAGACTGGTTTTATTAAATATTTAATCACATAAAGTTCTCTACTGTTATTTTTTTAGTTTGTTAAAAACGAAAATTAAAAGAATATTAACGTACATTGCTAATACGACATGATTTCAGCGTAAGCTGGAAGAGTGTACAGAAATTGTCTATCCGGGGACTGGAAAAAGTCTAATATTGGCTTGCCTTTTCCTTATTTGCACAGTTTTTTTTTTTGTTTAGTTTCTTTTTACAACAAAACCCAACGCCGAGTTTTCATTCGCGAAGTGATCTTTATAAGCTATACTGTATGATTACCAGCTGGACTGGACTGCGGCCTTGAACCTGACACCTGGACGGGGGCATCGTACCCACCGATTGCCCGCGTGCAGAACTAGAGCTTAAACGAGTTCATGTTCGCGTCTTTTTGGCATGAACTGAAAATGCTCAAATGTCAAAATAGCTTTTCAGCAAACAATTGGTCACTGCATGTCTTAAACGACTAAACATTTTAATGCGTTCGTTCTTATGATGAGCCTAAACCGCCGACGCGTCTGTCATTAAAGTTAAGAAAATAATAACGAGAGAAAATCATTCACTGCTCCCGACTGAGTAACTTCTCTAACTTTGCAAAGTAAGATGATCCGTAATTTCTTTTTTTTTTAAATCCATTGCGCTGAGCTCTGCTATTTGAAGTAAGTGTACGTTTTATCATGGAATTTATATTTTCCGATCGACTTTTAAGAAAGTTACTGCATTGGATATTTTGGTTCATTAACAGACAGTAAATCAGATGTAAAAAAGGTGTAAAATTCACACAGACATTACTTTTACATCTAGTAATGCATGCAGTTAGGGATATGTGTCTATTGGGTTCATAAGGTTCATTCATCCTTTTTTTAAAACATGGAGTTTTCTTTCACGGACATTATGCCGCCTAGAGGAGACTTGGCCGCCCGGTTAAAAATATTCTACACTAGTCCCGCCACCGGAGGCGGTCCCTCACCAGGAATTAACCAGGCTCGAGCCTGCTTAGCTTCGAGAGAAGACGATATCAGGGGTGCTGACCGTAGTACTGCCGCGAGTGAACGCCGCCGCGAACTGGAGCACTTTAAAGAATGCACGTGAGCTGAGCCTAGGCATGTACTGGCCACCGGTCCGCCGTGGGCCGATGGGAATGTTAAAAGTTGTTTAATGTAATTATATTGTTGCAGCAGTCAAGGGTCATACCTTCGTCTCTCACCGGACAAAAGAAGTTAAAGCAAGCTGCCAGACTGACAGGTAAACAAGCGTTTTGATTGCATGACGTGTCCATGTCGCACCGGCCAATCAGGTTATTACAAGCAGCAGGTGCAGATTGACCGGCGTGTGACGTCAGATCACTGCGAGAACAACCCGAGAGCGGTCCTCTCGCGGCACCTTCCGCCGACCAGTCTGCGTTGCGCTGCATGTAGAGTAGAAAATACTGAAGGGCCAGCGCTGTTCAAGGACAGCAATTTACTGAAACCTACTGACAACATCTCACAAAGTCTCTGAACGTAATAACGGAGAAATGGAGAAAAATACAAGCCAAGCACTCGTGGCAAAATACTCCAAATGTTTGAAAACCAAGATCACTTTTTCCTGGCCCGCTGAGACTAGTTTAAAGAAGCTAGCGTGTGCTAAAGCCCTTATGAATCCAAATAAAAAGTGCTGCTTTTATTCACCTAGCGTGTTGACGTTTTATATTTCATACAAAGCAACAAATATGCGGTGGACCCATATTCGAGCCCAATTCGCTTTATAAGACCCTAATAAATCTCGCTCGTTTATTAGCTATACGTCTGTGCTAATAGACCAATACGACTACTAGCCAGCGGATTTAACAACATTTATTTAAATAAAGGATTCACAGAAATGAACGAATAAATCATTTGCTATTATTACAATTAAGACTGGTTTTATTAAATATTTAATCACATAAAGTTCTCTACTGTTATTTTTTTAGTTTGTTAAAAACGAAAATTAAAAGAATATTAACGTACATTGCTAATACGACATGATTTCAGCGTAAGCTGGAAGAGTGTACAGAAATTGTCTATCCGGGGACTGGAAAAAGTCTAATATTGGCTTGCCTTTTCCTTATTTGCACAGTTTTTTTTTTGTTTAGTTTCTTTTTACAACAAAACCCAACGCCGAGTTTTCATTCGCGAAGTGATCTTTATAAGCTATACTGTATGATTACCAGCTGGACTGGACTGCGGCCTTGAACCTGACACCTGGACGGGGGCATCGTACCCACCGATTGCCCGCGTGCAGAACTAGAGCTTAAACGAGTTCATGTTCGCGTCTTTTTGGCATGAACTGAAAATGCTCAAATGTCAAAATAGCTTTTCAGCAAACAATTGGTCACTGCATGTCTTAAACGACTAAACATTTTAATGCGTTCGTTCTTATGATGAGCCTAAACCGCCGACGCGTCTGTCATTAAAGTTAAGAAAATAATAACGAGAGAAAATCATTCACTGCTCCCGACTGAGTAACTTCTCTAACTTTGCAAAGTAAGATGATCCGTAATTTCTTTTTTTTTTAAATCCATTGCGCTGAGCTCTGCTATTTGAAGTAAGTGTACGTTTTATCATGGAATTTATATTTTCCGATCGACTTTTAAGAAAGTTACTGCATTGGATATTTTGGTTCATTAACAGACAGTAAATCAGATGTAAAAAAGGTGTAAAATTCACACAGACATTACTTTTACATCTAGTAATGCATGCAGTTAGGGATATGTGTCTATTGGGTTCATAAGGTTCATTCATCCTTTTTTTAAAACATGGAGTTTTCTTTCACGGACATTATGCCGCCTAGAGGAGACTTGGCCGCCCGGTTAAAAATATTCTACACTAGTCCCGCCACCGGAGGCGGTCCCTCACCAGGAATTAACCAGGCTCGAGCCTGCTTAGCTTCGAGAGAAGACGATATCAGGGGTGCTGACCGTAGTACTGCCGCGAGTGAACGCCGCCGCGAACTGGAGCACTTTAAAGAATGCACGTGAGCTGAGCCTAGGCATGTACTGGCCACCGGTCCGCCGTGGGCCGATGGGAATGTTAAAAGTTGTTTAATGTAATTATATTGTTGCAGCAGTCAAGGGTCATACCTTCGTCTCTCACCGGACAAAAGAAGTTAAAGCAAGCTGCCAGACTGACAGGTAAACAAGCGTTTTGATTGCATGACGTGTCCATGTCGCACCGGCCAATCAGGTTATTACAAGCAGCAGGTGCAGATTGACCGGCGTGTGACGTCAGATCACTGCGAGAACAACCCGAGAGCGGTCCTCTCGCGGCACCTTCCGCCGACCAGTCTGCGTTGCGCTGCATGTAGAGTAGAAAATACTGAAGGGCCAGCGCTGTTCAAGGACAGCAATTTACTGAAACCTACTGACAACATCTCACAAAGTCTCTGAACGTAATAACGGAGAAATGGAGAAAAATACAAGCCAAGCACTCGTGGCAAAATACTCCAAATGTTTGAAAACCAAGATCACTTTTTCCTGGCCCGCTGAGACTAGTTTAAAGAAGCTAGCGTGTGCTAAAGCCCTTATAAATCCAAATAAAAAGTGCTGCTTTTATTCACCTAGCGTGTTGACGTTTTATATTTCATACAAAGCAACAAATATGCGGTGGACCCATATTCGAGCCCAATTCGCTTTATAAGACCCTAATAAATCTCGCTCGTTTATTAGCTATACGTCTGTGCTAATAGACCAATACGACTACTAGCCAGCGGATTTAACAACATTTATTTAAATAAAGGATTCACAGAAATGAACGAATAAATCATTTGCTATTATTACAATTAAGACTGGTTTTATTAAATATTTAATCACATAAAGTTCTCTACTGTTATTTTTTTAGTTTGTTAAAAACGAAAATTAAAAGAATATTAACGTACATTGCTAATACGACATGATTTCAGCGTAAGCTGGAAGAGTGTACAGAAATTGTCTATCCGGGGACTGGAAAAAGTCTAATATTGGCTTGCCTTTTCCTTATTTGCACAGTTTTTTTTTTGTTTAGTTTCTTTTTACAACAAAACCCAACGCCGAGTTTTCATTCGCGAAGTGATCTTTATAAGCTATACTGTATGATTACCAGCTGGACTGGACTGCGGCCTTGAACCTGACACCTGGACGGGGGCATCGTACCCACCGATTGCCCGCGTGCAGAACTAGAGCTTAAACGAGTTCATGTTCGCGTCTTTTTGGCATGAACTGAAAATGCTCAAATGTCAAAATAGCTTTTCAGCAAACAATTGGTCACTGCATGTCTTAAACGACTAAACATTTTAATGCGTTCGTTCTTATGATGAGCCTAAACCGCCGACGCGTCTGTCATTAAAGTTAAGAAAATAATAACGAGAGAAAATCATTCACTGCTCCCGACTGAGTAACTTCTCTAACTTTGCAAAGTAAGATGATCCGTAATTTCTTTTTTTTTAAATCCATTGCGCTGAGCTCTGCTATTTGAAGTAAGTGTACGTTTTATCATGGAATTTATATTTTCCGATCGACTTTTAAGAAAGTTACTGCATTGGATATTTTGGTTCATTAACAGACAGTAAATGAGATGTAAAAAAGGTGTAAAATTCACACAGACATTACTTTTACATCTAGTAATGCATGCAGTTAGGGATATGTGTCTATTGGGTTCATAAGGTTCATTCATCCTTTTTTTAAAACATGGAGTTTTCTTTCACGGACATTATGCCGCCTAGAGGAGACTTGGCCGCCCGGTTAAAAATATTCTACACTAGTCCCGCCACCGGAGGCGGTCCCTCACCAGGAATTAACCAGGCTCGAGCCTGCTTAGCTTCGAGAGAAGACGATATCAGGGGTGCTGACCGTAGTACTGCCGCGAGTGAACGCCGCCGCGAACTGGAGCACTTTAAAGAATGCACGTGAGCTGAGCCTAGGCATGTACTGGCCACCGGTCCGCCGTGGGCCGATGGGAATGTTAAAAGTTGTTTAATGTAATTATATTGTTGCAGCAGTCAAGGGTCATACCTTCGTCTCTCACCGGACAAAAGAAGTTAAAGCAAGCTGCCAGACTGACAGGTAAACAAGCGTTTTGATTGCATGACGTGTCCATGTCGCACCGGCCAATCAGGTTATTACAAGCAGCAGGTGCAGATTGACCGGCGTGTGACGTCAGATCACTGCGAGAACAACCCGAGAGCGGTCCTCTCGCGGCACCTTCCGCCGACCAGTCTGCGTTGCGCTGCATGTAGAGTAGAAAATACTGAAGGGCCAGCGCTGTTCAAGGACAGCAATTTACTGAAACCTACTGACAACATCTCACAAAGTCTCTGAACGTAATAACGGAGAAATGGAGAAAAATACAAGCCAAGCACTCGTGGCAAAATACTCCAAATGTTTGAAAACCAAGATCACTTTTTCCTGGCCCGCTGAGACTAGTTTAAAGAAGCTAGCGTGTGCTAAAGCCCTTATAAATCCAAATAAAAAGTGCTGCTTTTATTCACCTAGCGTGTTGACGTTTTATATTTCATACAAAGCAACAAATATGCGGTGGACCCATATTCGAGCCCAATTCGCTTTATAAGACCCTAATAAATCTCGCTCGTTTATTAGCTATACGTCTGTGCTAATAGACCAATACGACTACTAGCCAGCGGATTTAACAACATTTATTTAAATAAAGGATTCACAGAAATGAACGAATAAATCATTTGCTATTATTACAATTAAGACTGGTTTTATTAAATATTTAATCACATAAAGTTCTCTACTGTTATTTTTTTAGTTTGTTAAAAACGAAAATTAAAAGAATATTAACGTACATTGCTAATACGACATGATTTCAGCGTAAGCTGGAAGAGTGTACAGAAATTGTCTATCCGGGGACTGGAAAAAGTCTAATATTGGCTTGCCTTTTCCTTATTTGCACAGTTTTTTTTTTGTTTAGTTTCTTTTTACAACAAAACCCAACGCCGAGTTTTCATTCGCGAAGTGATCTTTATAAGCTATACTGTATGATTACCAGCTGGACTGGACTGCGGCCTTGAACCTGACACCTGGACGGGGGCATCGTACCCACCGATTGCCCGCGTGCAGAACTAGAGCTTAAACGAGTTCATGTTCGCGTCTTTTTGGCATGAACTGAAAATGCTCAAATGTCAAAATAGCTTTTCAGCAAACAATTGGTCACTGCATGTCTTAAACGACTAAACATTTTAATGCGTTCGTTCTTATGATGAGCCTAAACCGCCGACGCGTCTGTCATTAAAGTTAAGAAAATAATAACGAGAGAAAATCATTCACTGCTCCCGACTGAGTAACTTCTCTAACTTTGCAAAGTAAGATGATCCGTAATTTCTTTTTTTTTAAATCCATTGCGCTGAGCTCTGCTATTTGAAGTAAGTGTACGTTTTATCATGGAATTTATATTTTCCGATCGACTTTTAAGAAAGTTACTGCATTGGATATTTTGGTTCATTAACAGACAGTAAGTCAGATGTAAAAAAGGTGTAAAATTCACACAGACATTACTTTTACATCTAGTAATGCATGCAGTTAGGGATATGTGTCTATTGGGTTCATAAGGTTCATTCATCCTTTTTTTAAAACATGGAGTTTTCTTTCACGGACATTATGCCGCCTAGAGGAGACTTGGCCGCCCGGTTAAAAATATTCTACACTAGTCCCGCCACCGGAGGCGGTCCCTCACCAGGAATTAACCAGGCTCGAGCCTGCTTAGCTTCGAGAGAAGACGATATCAGGGGTGCTGACCGTAGTACTGCCGCGAGTGAACGCCGCCGCGAACTGGAGCACTTTAAAGAATGCACGTGAGCTGAGCCTAGGCATGTACTGGCCACCGGTCCGCCGTGGGCCGATGGGAATGTTAAAAGTTGTTTAATGTAATTATATTGTTGCAGCAGTCAAGGGTCATACCTTCGTCTCTCACCGGACAAAAGAAGTTAAAGCAAGCTGCCAGACTGACAGGTAAACAAGCGTTTTGATTGCATGACGTGTCCATGTCGCACCGGCCAATCAGGTTATTACAAGCAGCAGGTGCAGATTGACCGGCGTGTGACGTCAGATCACTGCGAGAACAACCCGAGAGCGGTCCTCTCGCGGCACCTTCCGCCGACCAGTCTGCGTTGCGCTGCATGTAGAGTAGAAAATACTGAAGGGCCAGCGCTGTTCAAGGACAGCAATTTACTGAAACCTACTGACAACATCTCACAAAGTCTCTGAACGTAATAACGGAGAAATGGAGAAAAATACAAGCCAAGCACTCGTGGCAAAATACTCCAAATGTTTGAAAACCAAGATCACTTTTTCCTGGCCCGCTGAGACTAGTTTAAAGAAGCTAGCGTGTGCTAAAGCCCTTATGAATCCAAATAAAAAGTGCTGCTTTTATTCACCTAGCGTGTTGACGTTTTATATTTCATACAAAGCAACAAATATGCGGTGGACCCATATTCGAGCCCAATTCGCTTTATAAGACCCTAATAAATCTCGCTCGTTTATTAGCTATACGTCTGTGCTAATAGACCAATACGACTACTAGCCAGCGGATTTAACAACATTTATTTAAATAAAGGATTCACAGAAATGAACGAATAAATCATTTGCTATTATTACAATTAAGACTGGTTTTATTAAATATTTAATCACATAAAGTTCTCTACTGTTATTTTTTTAGTTTGTTAAAAACGAAAATTAAAAGAATATTAACGTACATTGCTAATACGACATGATTTCAGCGTAAGCTGGAAGAGTGTACAGAAATTGTCTATCCGGGGACTGGAAAAAGTCTAATATTGGCTTGCCTTTTCCTTATTTGCACAGTTTTTTTTTTGTTTAGTTTCTTTTTACAACAAAACCCAACGCCGAGTTTTCATTCGCGAAGTGATCTTTATAAGCTATACTGTATGATTACCAGCTGGACTGGACTGCGGCCTTGAACCTGACACCTGGACGGGGGCATCGTACCCACCGATTGCCCGCGTGCAGAACTAGAGCTTAAACGAGTTCATGTTCGCGTCTTTTTGGCATGAACTGAAAATGCTCAAATGTCAAAATAGCTTTTCAGCAAACAATTGGTCACTGCATGTCTTAAACGACTAAACATTTTAATGCGTTCGTTCTTATGATGAGCCTAAACCGCCGACGCGTCTGTCATTAAAGTTAAGAAAATAATAACGAGAGAAAATCATTCACTGCTCCCGACTGAGTAACTTCTCTAACTTTGCAAAGTAAGATGATCCGTAATTTCTTTTTTTTTTAAATCCATTGCGCTGAGCTCTGCTATTTGAAGTAAGTGTACGTTTTATCATGGAATTTATATTTTCCGATCGACTTTTAAGAAAGTTACTGCATTGGATATTTTGGTTCATTAACAGACAGTAAATCAGATGTAAAAAAGGTGTAAAATTCACACAGACATTACTTTTACATCTAGTAATGCATGCAGTTAGGGATATGTGTCTATTGGGTTCATAAGGTTCATTCATCCTTTTTTTAAAACATGGAGTTTTCTTTCACGGACATTATGCCGCCTAGAGGAGACTTGGCCGCCCGGTTAAAAATATTCTACACTAGTCCCGCCACCGGAGGCGGTCCCTCACCAGGAATTAACCAGGCTCGAGCCTGCTTAGCTTCGAGAGAAGACGATATCAGGGGTGCTGACCGTAGTACTGCCGCGAGTGAACGCCGCCGCGAACTGGAGCACTTTAAAGAATGCACGTGAGCTGAGCCTAGGCATGTACTGGCCACCGGTCCGCCGTGGGCCGATGGGAATGTTAAAAGTTGTTTAATGTAATTATATTGTTGCAGCAGTCAAGGGTCATACCTTCGTCTCTCACCGGACAAAAGAAGTTAAAGCAAGCTGCCAGACTGACAGGTAAACAAGCGTTTTGATTGCATGACGTGTCCATGTCGCACCGGCCAATCAGGTTATTACAAGCAGCAGGTGCAGATTGACCGGCGTGTGACGTCAGATCACTGCGAGAACAACCCGAGAGCGGTCCTCTCGCGGCACCTTCCGCCGACCAGTCTGCGTTGCGCTGCATGTAGAGTAGAAAATACTGAAGGGCCAGCGCTGTTCAAGGACAGCAATTTACTGAAACCTACTGACAACATCTCACAAAGTCTCTGAACGTAATAACGGAGAAATGGAGAAAAATACAAGCCAAGCACTCGTGGCAAAATACTCCAAATGTTTGAAAACCAAGATCACTTTTTCCTGGCCCGCTGAGACTAGTTTAAAGAAGCTAGCGTGTGCTAAAGCCCTTATGAATCCAAATAAAAAGTGCTGCTTTTATTCACCTAGCGTGTTGACGTTTTATATTTCATACAAAGCAACAAATATGCGGTGGACCCATATTCGAGCCCAATTCGCTTTATAAGACCCTAATAAATCTCGCTCGTTTATTAGCTATACGTCTGTGCTAATAGACCAATACGACTACTAGCCAGCGGATTTAACAACATTTATTTAAATAAAGGATTCACAGAAATGAACGAATAAATCATTTGCTATTATTACAATTAAGACTGGTTTTATTAAATATTTAATCACATAAAGTTCTCTACTGTTATTTTTTTAGTTTGTTAAAAACGAAAATTAAAAGAATATTAACGTACATTGCTAATACGACATGATTTCAGCGTAAGCTGGAAGAGTGTACAGAAATTGTCTATCCGGGGACTGGAAAAAGTCTAATATTGGCTTGCCTTTTCCTTATTTGCACAGTTTTTTTTTTGTTTAGTTTCTTTTTACAACAAAACCCAACGCCGAGTTTTCATTCGCGAAGTGATCTTTATAAGCTATACTGTATGATTACCAGCTGGACTGGACTGCGGCCTTGAACCTGACACCTGGACGGGGGCATCGTACCCACCGATTGCCCGCGTGCAGAACTAGAGCTTAAACGAGTTCATGTTCGCGTCTTTTTGGCATGAACTGAAAATGCTCAAATGTCAAAATAGCTTTTCAGCAAACAATTGGTCACTGCATGTCTTAAACGACTAAACATTTTAATGCGTTCGTTCTTATGATGAGCCTAAACCGCCGACGCGTCTGTCATTAAAGTTAAGAAAATAATAACGAGAGAAAATCATTCACTGCTCCCGACTGAGTAACTTCTCTAACTTTGCAAAGTAAGATGATCCGTAATTTCTTTTTTTTTAAATCCATTGCGCTGAGCTCTGCTATTTGAAGTAAGTGTACGTTTTATCATGGAATTTATATTTTCCGATCGACTTTTAAGAAAGTTACTGCATTGGATATTTTGGTTCATTAACAGACAGTAAATCAGATGTAAAAAAGGTGTAAAATTCACACAGACATTACTTTTACATCTAGTAATGCATGCAGTTAGGGATATGTGTCTATTGGGTTCATAAGGTTCATTCATCCTTTTTTTAAAACATGGAGTTTTCTTTCACGGACATTATGCCGCCTAGAGGAGACTTGGCCGCCCGGTTAAAAATATTCTACACTAGTCCCGCCACCGGAGGCGGTCCCTCACCAGGAATTAACCAGGCTCGAGCCTGCTTAGCTTCGAGAGAAGACGATATCAGGGGTGCTGACCGTAGTACTGCCGCGAGTGAACGCCGCCGCGAACTGGAGCACTTTAAAGAATGCACGTGAGCTGAGCCTAGGCATGTACTGGCCACCGGTCCGCCGTGGGCCGATGGGAATGTTAAAAGTTGTTTAATGTAATTATATTGTTGCAGCAGTCAAGGGTCATACCTTCGTCTCTCACCGGACAAAAGAAGTTAAAGCAAGCTGCCAGACTGACAGGTAAACAAGCGTTTTGATTGCATGACGTGTCCATGTCGCACCGGCCAATCAGGTTATTACAAGCAGCAGGTGCAGATTGACCGGCGTGTGACGTCAGATCACTGCGAGAACAACCCGAGAGCGGTCCTCTCGCGGCACCTTCCGCCGACCAGTCTGCGTTGCGCTGCATGTAGAGTAGAAAATACTGAAGGGCCAGCGCTGTTCAAGGACAGCAATTTACTGAAACCTACTGACAACATCTCACAAAGTCTCTGAACGTAATAACGGAGAAATGGAGAAAAATACAAGCCAAGCACTCGTGGCAAAATACTCCAAATGTTTGAAAACCAAGATCACTTTTTCCTGGCCCGCTGAGACTAGTTTAAAGAAGCTAGCGTGTGCTAAAGCCCTTATGAATCCAAATAAAAAGTGCTGCTTTTATTCACCTAGCGTGTTGACGTTTTATATTTCATACAAAGCAACAAATATGCGGTGGACCCATATTCGAGCCCAATTCGCTTTATAAGACCCTAATAAATCTCGCTCGTTTATTAGCTATACGTCTGTGCTAATAGACCAATACGACTACTAGCCAGCGGATTTAACAACATTTATTTAAATAAAGGATTCACAGAAATGAACGAATAAATCATTTGCTATTATTACAATTAAGACTGGTTTTATTAAATATTTAATCACATAAAGTTCTCTACTGTTATTTTTTTAGTTTGTTAAAAACGAAAATTAAAAGAATATTAACGTACATTGCTAATACGACATGATTTCAGCGTAAGCTGGAAGAGTGTACAGAAATTGTCTATCCGGGGACTGGAAAAAGTCTAATATTGGCTTGCCTTTTCCTTATTTGCACAGTTTTTTTTTTGTTTAGTTTCTTTTTACAACAAAACCCAACGCCGAGTTTTCATTCGCGAAGTGATCTTTATAAGCTATACTGTATGATTACCAGCTGGACTGGACTGCGGCCTTGAACCTGACACCTGGACGGGGGCATCGTACCCACCGATTGCCCGCGTGCAGAACTAGAGCTTAAACGAGTTCATGTTCGCGTCTTTTTGGCATGAACTGAAAATGCTCAAATGTCAAAATAGCTTTTCAGCAAACAATTGGTCACTGCATGTCTTAAACGACTAAACATTTTAATGCGTTCGTTCTTATGATGAGCCTAAACCGCCGACGCGTCTGTCATTAAAGTTAAGAAAATAATAACGAGAGAAAATCATTCACTGCTCCCGACTGAGTAACTTCTCTAACTTTGCAAAGTAAGATGATCCGTAATTTCTTTTTTTTTTAAATCCATTGCGCTGAGCTCTGCTATTTGAAGTAAGTGTACGTTTTATCATGGAATTTATATTTTCCGATCGACTTTTAAGAAAGTTACTGCATTGGATATTTTGGTTCATTAACAGACAGTAAATCAGATGTAAAAAAGGTGTAAAATTCACACAGACATTACTTTTACATCTAGTAATGCATGCAGTTAGGGATATGTGTCTATTGGGTTCATAAGGTTCATTCATCCTTTTTTTAAAACATGGAGTTTTCTTTCACGGACATTATGCCGCCTAGAGGAGACTTGGCCGCCCGGTTAAAAATATTCTACACTAGTCCCGCCACCGGAGGCGGTCCCTCACCAGGAATTAACCAGGCTCGAGCCTGCTTAGCTTCGAGAGAAGACGATATCAGGGGTGCTGACCGTAGTACTGCCGCGAGTGAACGCCGCCGCGAACTGGAGCACTTTAAAGAATGCACGTGAGCTGAGCCTAGGCATGTACTGGCCACCGGTCCGCCGTGGGCCGATGGGAATGTTAAAAGTTGTTTAATGTAATTATATTGTTGCAGCAGTCAAGGGTCATACCTTCGTCTCTCACCGGACAAAAGAAGTTAAAGCAAGCTGCCAGACTGACAGGTAAACAAGCGTTTTGATTGCATGACGTGTCCATGTCGCACCGGCCAATCAGGTTATTACAAGCAGCAGGTGCAGATTGACCGGCGTGTGACGTCAGATCACTGCGAGAACAACCCGAGAGCGGTCCTCTCGCGGCACCTTCCGCCGACCAGTCTGCGTTGCGCTGCATGTAGAGTAGAAAATACTGAAGGGCCAGCGCTGTTCAAGGACAGCAATTTACTGAAACCTACTGACAACATCTCACAAAGTCTCTGAACGTAATAACGGAGAAATGGAGAAAAATACAAGCCAAGCACTCGTGGCAAAATACTCCAAATGTTTGAAAACCAAGATCACTTTTTCCTGGCCCGCTGAGACTAGTTTAAAGAAGCTAGCGTGTGCTAAAGCCCTTATGAATCCAAATAAAAAGTGCTGCTTTTATTCACCTAGCGTGTTGACGTTTTATATTTCATACAAAGCAACAAATATGCGGTGGACCCATATTCGAGCCCAATTCGCTTTATAAGACCCTAATAAATCTCGCTCGTTTATTAGCTATACGTCTGTGCTAATAGACCAATACGACTACTAGCCAGCGGATTTAACAACATTTATTTAAATAAAGGATTCACAGAAATGAACGAATAAATCATTTGCTATTATTACAATTAAGACTGGTTTTATTAAATATTTAATCACATAAAGTTCTCTACTGTTATTTTTTTAGTTTGTTAAAAACGAAAATTAAAAGAATATTAACGTACATTGCTAATACGACATGATTTCAGCGTAAGCTGGAAGAGTGTACAGAAATTGTCTATCCGGGGACTGGAAAAAGTCTAATATTGGCTTGCCTTTTCCTTATTTGCACAGTTTTTTTTTTGTTTAGTTTCTTTTTACAACAAAACCCAACGCCGAGTTTTCATTCGCGAAGTGATCTTTATAAGCTATACTGTATGATTACCAGCTGGACTGGACTGCGGCCTTGAACCTGACACCTGGACGGGGGCATCGTACCCACCGATTGCCCGCGTGCAGAACTAGAGCTTAAACGAGTTCATGTTCGCGTCTTTTTGGCATGAACTGAAAATGCTCAAATGTCAAAATAGCTTTTCAGCAAACAATTGGTCACTGCATGTCTTAAACGACTAAACATTTTAATGCGTTCGTTCTTATGATGAGCCTAAACCGCCGACGCGTCTGTCATTAAAGTTAAGAAAATAATAACGAGAGAAAATCATTCACTGCTCCCGACTGAGTAACTTCTCTAACTTTGCAAAGTAAGATGATCCGTAATTTCTTTTTTTTTAAATCCATTGCGCTGAGCTCTGCTATTTGAAGTAAGTGTACGTTTTATCATGGAATTTATATTTTCCGATCGACTTTTAAGAAAGTTACTGCATTGGATATTTTGGTTCATTAACAGACAGTAAATCAGATGTAAAAAAGGTGTAAAATTCACACAGACATTACTTTTACATCTAAATGTAAATCTACATTTACCATTTTTACATCTAGTAATGCAAAATGTAAATCTACATTTACCATTTTTACATCTAGTAATGCATGCAGTTAGGGATATGTGTCTATTGGGTTCATAAGGTTCATTCATCCTTTTTTTAAAACATGGAGTTTTCTTTGACGGACATTATGCCGCCTAGAGGAGACTTGGCCGCCCGGTTAAAAATATTCTACACTAGTCCCGCCACCGGAGGCGGTCCCTCACCAGGAATTAACCAGGCTCGAGCCTGCTTAGCTTCGAGAGAAGACGATATCAGGGGTGCTGACCGTAGTACTGCCGCGAGTGAACGCCGCCGCGAACTGGAGCACTTTAAAGAATGCACGTGAGCTGAGCCTAGGCATGTACTGGCCACCGGTCCGCCGTGGGCCGATGGGAATGTTAAAAGTTGTTTAATGTAATTATATTGTTGCAGCAGTCAAGGGTCATACCTTCGTCTCTCACCGGACAAAAGAAGTTAAAGCAAGCTGCCAGACTGACAGGTAAACAAGCGTTTTGATTGCATGACGTGTCCATGTCGCACCGGCCAATCAGGTTATTACAAGCAGCAGGTGCAGATTGACCGGCGTGTGACGTCAGATCACTGCGAGAACAACCCGAGAGCGGTCCTCTCGCGGCACCTTCCGCCGACCAGTCTGCGTTGCGCTGCATGTAGAGTAGAAAATACTGAAGGGCCAGCGCTGTTCAAGGACAGCAATTTACTGAAACCTACTGACAACATCTCACAAAGTCTCTGAACGTAATAACGGAGAAATGGAGAAAAATACAAGCCAAGCACTCGTGGCAAAATACTCCAAATGTTTGAAAACCAAGATCACTTTTTCCTGGCCCGCTGAGACTAGTTTAAAGAAGCTAGCGTGTGCTAAAGCCCTTATGAATCCAAATAAAAAGTGCTGCTTTTATTCACCTAGCGTGTTGACGTTTTATATTTCATACAAAGCAACAAATATGCGGTGGACCCATATTCGAGCCCAATTCGCTTTATAAGACCCTAATAAATCTCGCTCGTTTATTAGCTATAAGTCTGTGCTAATAGACCAATACGACTACTAGCCAGCGGATTTAACAACATTTATTTAAATAAAGGATTCACAGAAATGAACGAATAAATCATTTGCTATTATTACAATTAAGACTGGTTTTATTAAATATTTAATCACATAAAGTTCTCTACTGTTATTTTTTTAGTTTGTTAAAAACGAAAATTAAAAGAATATTAACGTACATTGCTAATACGACATGATTTCAGCGTAAGCTGGAAGAGTGTACAGAAATTGTCTATCCGGGGACTGGAAAAAGTCTAATATTGGCTTGCCTTTTCCTTATTTGCACAGTTTTTTTTTGTTTAGTTTCTTTTTACAACAAAACCCAACGCCGAGTTTTCATTCGCGAAGTGATCTTTATAAGCTATACTGTATGATTACCAGCTGGACTGGACTGCGGCCTTGAACCTGACACCTGGACGGGGGCATCGTACCCACCGATTGCCCGCGTGCAGAACTAGAGCTTAAACGAGTTCATGTTCGCGTCTTTTTGGCATGAACTGAAAATGCTCAAATGTCAAAATAGCTTTTCAGCAAACAATTGGTCACTGCATGTCTTAAACGACTAAACATTTTAATGCGTTCGTTCTTATGATGAGCCTAAACCGCCGACGCGTCTGTCATTAAAGTTAAGAAAATAATAACGAGAGAAAATCATTCACTGCTCCCGACTGAGTAACTTCTCTAACTTTGCAAAGTAAGATGATCCGTAATTTCTTTTTTTTTAAATCCATTGCGCTGAGCTCTGCTATTTGAAGTAAGTGTACGTTTTATCATGGAATTTATATTTTCCGATCGACTTTTAAGAAAGTTACTGCATTGGATATTTTGGTTCATTAACAGACAGTAAATCAGATGTAAAAAAGGTGTAAAATTCACACAGACATTACTTTTACATCTAAATGTAAATCTACATTTACCATTTTTACATCTAGTAATGCAAAATGTAAATCTACATTTACCATTTTTACATCTAGTAATGCATGCAGTTAGGGATATGTGTCTATTGGGTTCATAAGGTTCATTCATCCTTTTTTTAAAACATGGAGTTTTCTTTGACGGACATTATGCCGCCTAGAGGAGACTTGGCCGCCCGGTTAAAAATATTCTACACTAGTCCCGCCACCGGAGGCGGTCCCTCACCAGGAATTAACCAGGCTCGAGCCTGCTTAGCTTCGAGAGAAGACGATATCAGGGGTGCTGACCGTAGTACTGCCGCGAGTGAACGCCGCCGCGAACTGGAGCACTTTAAAGAATGCACGTGAGCTGAGCCTAGGCATGTACTGGCCACCGGTCCGCCGTGGGCCGATGGGAATGTTAAAAGTTGTTTAATGTAATTATATTGTTGCAGCAGTCAAGGGTCATACCTTCGTCTCTCACCGGACAAAAGAAGTTAAAGCAAGCTGCCAGACTGACAGGTAAACAAGCGTTTTGATTGCATGACGTGTCCATGTCGCACCGGCCAATCAGGTTATTACAAGCAGCAGGTGCAGATTGACCGGCGTGTGACGTCAGATCACTGCGAGAACAACCCGAGAGCGGTCCTCTCGCGGCACCTTCCGCCGACCAGTCTGCGTTGCGCTGCATGTAGAGTAGAAAATACTGAAGGGCCAGCGCTGTTCAAGGACAGCAATTTACTGAAACCTACTGACAACATCTCACAAAGTCTCTGAACGTAATAACGGAGAAATGGAGAAAAATACAAGCCAAGCACTCGTGGCAAAATACTCCAAATGTTTGAAAACCAAGATCACTTTTTCCTGGCCCGCTGAGACTAGTTTAAAGAAGCTAGCGTGTGCTAAAGCCCTTATGAATCCAAATAAAAAGTGCTGCTTTTATTCACCTAGCGTGTTGACGTTTTATATTTCATACAAAGCAACAAATATGCGGTGGACCCATATTCGAGCCCAATTCGCTTTATAAGACCCTAATAAATCTCGCTCGTTTATTAGCTATACGTCTGTGCTAATAGACCAATACGACTACTAGCCAGCGGATTTAACAACATTTATTTAAATAAAGGATTCACAGAAATGAACGAATAAATCATTTGCTATTATTACAATTAAGACTGGTTTTATTAAATATTTAATCACATAAAGTTCTCTACTGTTATTTTTTTAGTTTGTTAAAAACGAAAATTAAAAGAATATTAACGTACATTGCTAATACGACATGATTTCAGCGTAAGCTGGAAGAGTGTACAGAAATTGTCTATCCGGGGACTGGAAAAAGTCTAATATTGGCTTGCCTTTTCCTTATTTGCACAGTTTTTTTTTTTGTTTAGTTTCTTTTTACAACAAAACCCAACGCCGAGTTTTCATTCGCGAAGTGATCTTTATAAGCTATACTGTATGATTACCAGCTGGACTGGACTGCGGCCTTGA
This sequence comes from Paramisgurnus dabryanus, assembly GCF_030506205.2. Classification (NCBI taxonomy): domain Eukaryota; kingdom Metazoa; phylum Chordata; class Actinopteri; order Cypriniformes; family Cobitidae; genus Paramisgurnus; species Paramisgurnus dabryanus. The sequence continues at coordinate 36,017,475 of NC_133351.1, forward strand.
ACCTGACACCTGGACGGGGGCATCGTACCCACCGATTGCCCGCGTGCAGAACTAGAGCTTAAACGAGTTCATGTTCGCGTCTTTTTGGCATGAACTGAAAATGCTCAAATGTCAAAATAGCTTTTCAGCAAACAATTGGTCACTGCATGTCTTAAACGACTAAACATTTTAATGCGTTCGTTCTTATGATGAGCCTAAACCGCCGACGCGTCTGTCATTAAAGTTAAGAAAATAATAACGAGAGAAAATCATTCACTGCTCCCGACTGAGTAACTTCTCTAACTTTGCAAAGTAAGATGATCCGTAATTTCTTTTTTTTTAAATCCATTGCGCTGAGCTCTGCTATTTGAAGTAAGTGTACGTTTTATCATGGAATTTATATTTTCCGATCGACTTTTAAGAAAGTTACTGCATTGGATATTTTGGTTCATTAACAGACAGTAAATCAGATGTAAAAAAGGTGTAAAATTCACACAGACATTACTTTTACATCTAAATGTAAATCTACATTTACCATTTTTACATCTAGTAATGCAAAATGTAAATCTACATTTACCATTTTTACATCTAGTAATGCATGCAGTTAGGGATATGTGTCTATTGGGTTCATAAGGTTCATTCATCCTTTTTTTAAAACATGGAGTTTTCTTTGACGGACATTATGCCGCCTAGAGGAGACTTGGCCGCCCGGTTAAAAATATTCTACACTAGTCCCGCCACCGGAGGCGGTCCCTCACCAGGAATTAACCAGGCTCGAGCCTGCTTAGCTTCGAGAGAAGACGATATCAGGGGTGCTGACCGTAGTACTGCCGCGAGTGAACGCCGCCGCGAACTGGAGCACTTTAAAGAATGCACGTGAGCTGAGCCTAGGCATGTACTGGCCACCGGTCCGCCGTGGGCCGATGGGAATGTTAAAAGTTGTTTAATGTAATTATATTGTTGCAGCAGTCAAGGGTCATACCTTCGTCTCTCACCGGACAAAAGAAGTTAAAGCAAGCTGCCAGACTGACAGGTAAACAAGCGTTTTGATTGCATGACGTGTCCATGTCGCACCGGCCAATCAGGTTATTACAAGCAGCAGGTGCAGATTGACCGGCGTGTGACGTCAGATCACTGCGAGAACAACCCGAGAGCGGTCCTCTCGCGGCACCTTCCGCCGACCAGTCTGCGTTGCGCTGCATGTAGAGTAGAAAATACTGAAGGGCCAGCGCTGTTCAAGGACAGCAATTTACTGAAACCTACTGACAACATCTCACAAAGTCTCTGAACGTAATAACGGAGAAATGGAGAAAAATACAAGCCAAGCACTCGTGGCAAAATACTCCAAATGTTTGAAAACCAAGATCACTTTTTCCTGGCCCGCTGAGACTAGTTTAAAGAAGCTAGCGTGTGCTAAAGCCCTTATGAATCCAAATAAAAAGTGCTGCTTTTATTCACCTAGCGTGTTGACGTTTTATATTTCATACAAAGCAACAAATATGCGGTGGACCCATATTCGAGCCCAATTCGCTTTATAAGACCCTAATAAATCTCGCTCGTTTATTAGCTATACGTCTGTGCTAATAGACCAATACGACTACTAGCCAGCGGATTTAACAACATTTATTTAAATAAAGGATTCACAGAAATGAACGAATAAATCATTTGCTATTATTACAATTAAGACTGGTTTTATTAAATATTTAATCACATAAAGTTCTCTACTGTTATTTTTTTAGTTTGTTAAAAACGAAAATTAAAAGAATATTAACGTACATTGCTAATACGACATGATTTCAGCGTAAGCTGGAAGAGTGTACAGAAATTGTCTATCCGGGGACTGGAAAAAGTCTAATATTGGCTTGCCTTTTCCTTATTTGCACAGTTTTTTTTTGTTTAGTTTCTTTTTACAACAAAACCCAACGCCGAGTTTTCATTCGCGAAGTGATCTTTATAAGCTATACTGTATGATTACCAGCTGGACTGGACTGCGGCCTTGAACCTGACACCTGGACGGGGGCATCGTACCCACCGATTGCCCGCGTGCAGAACTAGAGCTTAAACGAGTTCATGTTCGCGTCTTTTTGGCATGAACTGAAAATGCTCAAATGTCAAAATAGCTTTTCAGCAAACAATTGGTCACTGCATGTCTTAAACGACTAAACATTTTAATGCGTTCGTTCTTATGATGAGCCTAAACCGCCGACGCGTCTGTCATTAAAGTTAAGAAAATAATAACGAGAGAAAATCATTCACTGCTCCCGACTGAGTAACTTCTCTAACTTTGCAAAGTAAGATGATCCGTAATTTCTTTTTTTTTTAATCCATTGCGCTGAGCTCTGCTATTTGAAGTAAGTGTACGTTTTATCATGGAATTTATATTTTCCGATCGACTTTTAAGAAAGTTACTGCATTGGATATTTTGGTTCATTAACAGACAGTAAATCAGATGTAAAAAAGGTGTAAAATTCACACAGACATTACTTTTACATCTAGTAATGCATGCAGTTAGGGATATGTGTCTATTGGGTTCATAAGGTTCATTCATCCTTTTTTTAAAACATGGAGTTTTCTTTCACGGACATTATGCCGCCTAGAGGAGACTTGGCCGCCCGGTTAAAAATATTCTACACTAGTCCCGCCACCGGAGGCGGTCCCTCACCAGGAATTAACCAGGCTCGAGCCTGCTTAGCTTCGAGAGAAGACGATATCAGGGGTGCTGACCGTAGTACTGCCGCGAGTGAACGCCGCCGCGAACTGGAGCACTTTAAAGAATGCACGTGAGCTGAGCCTAGGCATGTACTGGCCACCGGTCCGCCGTGGGCCGATGGGAATGTTAAAAGTTGTTTAATGTAATTATATTGTTGCAGCAGTCAAGGGTCATACCTTCGTCTCTCACCGGACAAAAGAAGTTAAAGCAAGCTGCCAGACTGACAGGTAAACAAGCGTTTTGATTGCATGACGTGTCCATGTCGCACCGGCCAATCAGGTTATTACAAGCAGCAGGTGCAGATTGACCGGCGTGTGACGTCAGATCACTGCGAGAACAACCCGAGAGCGGTCCTCTCGCGGCACCTTCCGCCGACCAGTCTGCGTTGCGCTGCATGTAGAGTAGAAAATACTGAAGGGCCAGCGCTGTTCAAGGACAGCAATTTACTGAAACCTACTGACAACATCTCACAAAGTCTCTGAACGTAATAACGGAGAAATGGAGAAAAATACAAGCCAAGCACTCGTGGCAAAATACTCCAAATGTTTGAAAACCAAGATCACTTTTTCCTGGCCCGCTGAGACTAGTTTAAAGAAGCTAGCGTGTGCTAAAGCCCTTATGAATCCAAATAAAAAGTGCTGCTTTTATTCACCTAGCGTGTTGACGTTTTATATTTCATACAAAGCAACAAATATGCGGTGGACCCATATTCGAGCCCAATTCGCTTTATAAGACCCTAATAAATCTCGCTCGTTTATTAGCTATACGTCTGTGCTAATAGACCAATACGACTACTAGCCAGCGGATTTAACAACATTTATTTAAATAAAGGATTCACAGAAATGAACGAATAAATCATTTGCTATTATTACAATTAAGACTGGTTTTATTAAATATTTAATCACATAAAGTTCTCTACTGTTATTTTTTTAGTTTGTTAAAAACGAAAATTAAAAGAATATTAACGTACATTGCTAATACGACATGATTTCAGCGTAAGCTGGAAGAGTGTACAGAAATTGTCTATCCGGGGACTGGAAAAAGTCTAATATTGGCTTGCCTTTTCCTTATTTGCACAGTTTTTTTTTTGTTTAGTTTCTTTTTACAACAAAACCCAACGCCGAGTTTTCATTCGCGAAGTGATCTTTATAAGCTATACTGTATGATTACCAGCTGGACTGGACTGCGGCCTTGAACCTGACACCTGGACGGGGGCATCGTACCCACCGATTGCCCGCGTGCAGAACTAGAGCTTAAACGAGTTCATGTTCGCGTCTTTTTGGCATGAACTGAAAATGCTCAAATGTCAAAATAGCTTTTCAGCAAACAATTGGTCACTGCATGTCTTAAACGACTAAACATTTTAATGCGTTCGTTCTTATGATGAGCCTAAACCGCCGACGCGTCTGTCATTAAAGTTAAGAAAATAATAACGAGAGAAAATCATTCACTGCTCCCGACTGAGTAACTTCTCTAACTTTGCAAAGTAAGATGATCCGTAATTTCTTTTTTTTTTTAAATCCATTGCGCTGAGCTCTGCTATTTGAAGTAAGTGTACGTTTTATCATGGAATTTATATTTTCCGATCGACTTTTAAGAAAGTTACTGCATTGGATATTTTGGTTCATTAACAGACAGTAAATCAGATGTAAAAAAGGTGTAAAATTCACACAGACATTACTTTTACATCTAGTAATGCATGCAGTTAGGGATATGTGTCTATTGGGTTCATAAGGTTCATTCATCCTTTTTTTAAAACATGGAGTTTTCTTTCACGGACATTATGCCGCCTAGAGGAGACTTGGCCGCCCGGTTAAAAATATTCTACACTAGTCCCGCCACCGGAGGCGGTCCCTCACCAGGAATTAACCAGGCTCGAGCCTGCTTAGCTTCGAGAGAAGACGATATCAGGGGTGCTGACCGTAGTACTGCCGCGAGTGAACGCCGCCGCGAACTGGAGCACTTTAAAGAATGCACGTGAGCTGAGCCTAGGCATGTACTGGCCACCGGTCCGCCGTGGGCCGATGGGAATGTTAAAAGTTGTTTAATGTAATTATATTGTTGCAGCAGTCAAGGGTCATACCTTCGTCTCTCACCGGACAAAAGAAGTTAAAGCAAGCTGCCAGACTGACAGGTAAACAAGCGTTTTGATTGCATGACGTGTCCATGTCGCACCGGCCAATCAGGTTATTACAAGCAGCAGGTGCAGATTGACCGGCGTGTGACGTCAGATCACTGCGAGAACAACCCGAGAGCGGTCCTCTCGCGGCACCTTCCGCCGACCAGTCTGCGTTGCGCTGCATGTAGAGTAGAAAATACTGAAGGGCCAGCGCTGTTCAAGGACAGCAATTTACTGAAACCTACTGACAACATCTCACAAAGTCTCTGAACGTAATAACGGAGAAATGGAGAAAAATACAAGCCAAGCACTCGTGGCAAAATACTCCAAATGTTTGAAAACCAAGATCACTTTTTCCTGGCCCGCTGAGACTAGTTTAAAGAAGCTAGCGTGTGCTAAAGCCCTTATGAATCCAAATAAAAAGTGCTGCTTTTATTCACCTAGCGTGTTGACGTTTTATATTTCATACAAAGCAACAAATATGCGGTGGACCCATATTCGAGCCCAATTCGCTTTATAAGACCCTAATAAATCTCGCTCGTTTATTAGCTATACGTCTGTGCTAATAGACCAATACGACTACTAGCCAGCGGATTTAACAACATTTATTTAAATAAAGGATTCACAGAAATGAACGAATAAATCATTTGCTATTATTACAATTAAGACTGGTTTTATTAAATATTTAATCACATAAAGTTCTCTACTGTTATTTTTTTAGTTTGTTAAAAACGAAAATTAAAAGAATATTAACGTACATTGCTAATACGACATGATTTCAGCGTAAGCTGGAAGAGTGTACAGAAATTGTCTATCCGGGGACTGGAAAAAGTCTAATATTGGCTTGCCTTTTCCTTATTTGCACAGTTTTTTTTTTGTTTAGTTTCTTTTTACAACAAAACCCAACGCCGAGTTTTCATTCGCGAAGTGATCTTTATAAGCTATACTGTATGATTACCAGCTGGACTGGACTGCGGCCTTGAACCTGACACCTGGACGGGGGCATCGTACCCACCGATTGCCCGCGTGCAGAACTAGAGCTTAAACGAGTTCATGTTCGCGTCTTTTTGGCATGAACTGAAAATGCTCAAATGTCAAAATAGCTTTTCAGCAAACAATTGGTCACTGCATGTCTTAAACGACTAAACATTTTAATGCGTTCGTTCTTATGATGAGCCTAAACCGCCGACGCGTCTGTCATTAAAGTTAAGAAAATAATAACGAGAGAAAATCATTCACTGCTCCCGACTGAGTAACTTCTCTAACTTTGCAAAGTAAGATGATCCGTAATTTCTTTTTTTTTAAATCCATTGCGCTGAGCTCTGCTATTTGAAGTAAGTGTACGTTTTATCATGGAATTTATATTTTCCGATCGACTTTTAAGAAAGTTACTGCATTGGATATTTTGGTTCATTAACAGACAGTAAATCAGATGTAAAAAAGGTGTAAAATTCACACAGACATTACTTTTACATCTAGTAATGCATGCAGTTAGGGATATGTGTCTATTGGGTTCATAAGGTTCATTCATCCTTTTTTTAAAACATGGAGTTTTCTTTCACGGACATTATGCCGCCTAGAGGAGACTTGGCCGCCCGGTTAAAAATATTCTACACTAGTCCCGCCACCGGAGGCGGTCCCTCACCAGGAATTAACCAGGCTCGAGCCTGCTTAGCTTCGAGAGAAGACGATATCAGGGGTGCTGACCGTAGTACTGCCGCGAGTGAACGCCGCCGCGAACTGGAGCACTTTAAAGAATGCACGTGAGCTGAGCCTAGGCATGTACTGGCCACCGGTCCGCCGTGGGCCGATGGGAATGTTAAAAGTTGTTTAATGTAATTATATTGTTGCAGCAGTCAAGGGTCATACCTTCGTCTCTCACCGGACAAAAGAAGTTAAAGCAAGCTGCCAGACTGACAGGTAAACAAGCGTTTTGATTGCATGACGTGTCCATGTCGCACCGGCCAATCAGGTTATTACAAGCAGCAGGTGCAGATTGACCGGCGTGTGACGTCAGATCACTGCGAGAACAACCCGAGAGCGGTCCTCTCGCGGCACCTTCCGCCGACCAGTCTGCGTTGCGCTGCATGTAGAGTAGAAAATACTGAAGGGCCAGCGCTGTTCAAGGACAGCAATTTACTGAAACCTACTGACAACATCTCACAAAGTCTCTGAACGTAATAACGGAGAAATGGAGAAAAATACAAGCCAAGCACTCGTGGCAAAATACTCCAAATGTTTGAAAACCAAGATCACTTTTTCCTGGCCCGCTGAGACTAGTTTAAAGAAGCTAGCGTGTGCTAAAGCCCTTATGAATCCAAATAAAAAGTGCTGCTTTTATTCACCTAGCGTGTTGACGTTTTATATTTCATACAAAGCAACAAATATGCGGTGGACCCATATTCGAGCCCAATTCGCTTTATAAGACCCTAATAAATCTCGCTCGTTTATTAGCTATACGTCTGTGCTAATAGACCAATACGACTACTAGCCAGCGGATTTAACAACATTTATTTAAATAAAGGATTCACAGAAATGAACGAATAAATCATTTGCTATTATTACAATTAAGACTGGTTTTATTAAATATTTAATCACATAAAGTTCTCTACTGTTATTTTTTTAGTTTGTTAAAAACGAAAATTAAAAGAATATTAACGTACATTGCTAATACGACATGATTTCAGCGTAAGCTGGAAGAGTGTACAGAAATTGTCTATCCGGGGACTGGAAAAAGTCTAATATTGGCTTGCCTTTTCCTTATTTGCACAGTTTTTTTTTTTGTTTAGTTTCTTTTTACAACAAAACCCAACGCCGAGTTTTCATTCGCGAAGTGATCTTTATAAGCTATACTGTATGATTACCAGCTGGACTGGACTGCGGCCTTGAACCTGACACCTGGACGGGGGCATCGTACCCACCGATTGCCCGCGTGCAGAACTAGAGCTTAAACGAGTTCATGTTCGCGTCTTTTTGGCATGAACTGAAAATGCTCAAATGTCAAAATAGCTTTTCAGCAAACAATTGGTCACTGCATGTCTTAAACGACTAAACATTTTAATGCGTTCGTTCTTATGATGAGCCTAAACCGCCGACGCGTCTGTCATTAAAGTTAAGAAAATAATAACGAGAGAAAATCATTCACTGCTCCCGACTGAGTAACTTCTCTAACTTTGCAAAGTAAGATGATCCGTAATTTCTTTTTTTTTAAATCCATTGCGCTGAGCTCTGCTATTTGAAGTAAGTGTACGTTTTATCATGGAATTTATATTTTCCGATCGACTTTTAAGAAAGTTACTGCATTGGATATTTTGGTTCATTAACAGACAGTAAATCAGATGTAAAAAAGGTGTAAAATTCACACAGACATTACTTTTACATCTAGTAATGCATGCAGTTAGGGATATGTGTCTATTGGGTTCATAAGGTTCATTCATCCTTTTTTTAAAACATGGAGTTTTCTTTCACGGACATTATGCCGCCTAGAGGAGACTTGGCCGCCCGGTTAAAAATATTCTACACTAGTCCCGCCACCGGAGGCGGTCCCTCACCAGGAATTAACCAGGCTCGAGCCTGCTTAGCTTCGAGAGAAGACGATATCAGGGGTGCTGACCGTAGTACTGCCGCGAGTGAACGCCGCCGCGAACTGGAGCACTTTAAAGAATGCACGTGAGCTGAGCCTAGGCATGTACTGGCCACCGGTCCGCCGTGGGCCGATGGGAATGTTAAAAGTTGTTTAATGTAATTATATTGTTGCAGCAGTCAAGGGTCATACCTTCGTCTCTCACCGGACAAAAGAAGTTAAAGCAAGCTGCCAGACTGACAGGTAAACAAGCGTTTTGATTGCATGACGTGTCCATGTCGCACCGGCCAATCAGGTTATTACAAGCAGCAGGTGCAGATTGACCGGCGTGTGACGTCAGATCACTGCGAGAACAACCCGAGAGCGGTCCTCTCGCGGCACCTTCCGCCGACCAGTCTGCGTTGCGCTGCATGTAGAGTAGAAAATACTGAAGGGCCAGCGCTGTTCAAGGACAGCAATTTACTGAAACCTACTGACAACATCTCACAAAGTCTCTGAACGTAATAACGGAGAAATGGAGAAAAATACAAGCCAAGCACTCGTGGCAAAATACTCCAAATGTTTGAAAACCAAGATCACTTTTTCCTGGCCCGCTGAGACTAGTTTAAAGAAGCTAGCGTGTGCTAAAGCCCTTATGAATCCAAATAAAAAGTGCTGCTTTTATTCACCTAGCGTGTTGACGTTTTATATTTCATACAAAGCAACAAATATGCGGTGGACCCATATTCGAGCCCAATTCGCTTTATAAGACCCTAATAAATCTCGCTCGTTTATTAGCTATACGTCTGTGCTAATAGACCAATACGACTACTAGCCAGCGGATTTAACAACATTTATTTAAATAAAGGATTCACAGAAATGAACGAATAAATCATTTGCTATTATTACAATTAAGACTGGTTTTATTAAATATTTAATCACATAAAGTTCTCTACTGTTATTTTTTTAGTTTGTTAAAAACGAAAATTAAAAGAATATTAACGTACATTGCTAATACGACATGATTTCAGCGTAAGCTGGAAGAGTGTACAGAAATTGTCTATCCGGGGACTGGAAAAAGTCTAATATTGGCTTGCCTTTTCCTTATTTGCACAGTTTTTTTTTTGTTTAGTTTCTTTTTACAACAAAACCCAACGCCGAGTTTTCATTCGCGAAGTGATCTTTATAAGCTATACTGTATGATTACCAGCTGGACTGGACTGCGGCCTTGAACCTGACACCTGGACGGGGGCATCGTACCCACCGATTGCCCGCGTGCAGAACTAGAGCTTAAACGAGTTCATGTTCGCGTCTTTTTGGCATGAACTGAAAATGCTCAAATGTCAAAATAGCTTTTCAGCAAACAATTGGTCACTGCATGTCTTAAACGACTAAACATTTTAATGCGTTCGTTCTTATGATGAGCCTAAACCGCCGACGCGTCTGTCATTAAAGTTAAGAAAATAATAACGAGAGAAAATCATTCACTGCTCCCGACTGAGTAACTTCTCTAACTTTGCAAAGTAAGATGATCCGTAATTTCTTTTTTTTTTTAAATCCATTGCGCTGAGCTCTGCTATTTGAAGTAAGTGTACGTTTTATCATGGAATTTATATTTTCCGATCGACTTTTAAGAAAGTTACTGCATTGGATATTTTGGTTCATTAACAGACAGTAAATCAGATGTAAAAAAGGTGTAAAATTCACACAGACATTACTTTTACATCTAGTAATGCATGCAGTTAGGGATATGTGTCTATTGGGTTCATAAGGTTCATTCATCCTTTTTTTAAAACATGGAGTTTTCTTTCACGGACATTATGCCGCCTAGAGGAGACTTGGCCGCCCGGTTAAAAATATTCTACACTAGTCCCGCCACCGGAGGCGGTCCCTCACCAGGAATTAACCAGGCTCGAGCCTGCTTAGCTTCGAGAGAAGACGATATCAGGGGTGCTGACCGTAGTACTGCCGCGAGTGAACGCCGCCGCGAACTGGAGCACTTTAAAGAATGCACGTGAGCTGAGCCTAGGCATGTACTGGCCACCGGTCCGCCGTGGGCCGATGGGAATGTTAAAAGTTGTTTAATGTAATTATATTGTTGCAGCAGTCAAGGGTCATACCTTCGTCTCTCACCGGACAAAAGAAGTTAAAGCAAGCTGCCAGACTGACAGGTAAACAAGCGTTTTGATTGCATGACGTGTCCATGTCGCACCGGCCAATCAGGTTATTACAAGCAGCAGGTGCAGATTGACCGGCGTGTGACGTCAGATCACTGCGAGAACAACCCGAGAGCGGTCCTCTCGCGGCACCTTCCGCCGACCAGTCTGCGTTGCGCTGCATGTAGAGTAGAAAATACTGAAGGGCCAGCGCTGTTCAAGGACAGCAATTTACTGAAACCTACTGACAACATCTCACAAAGTCTCTGAACGTAATAACGGAGAAATGGAGAAAAATACAAGCCAAGCACTCGTGGCAAAATACTCCAAATGTTTGAAAACCAAGATCACTTTTTCCTGGCCCGCTGAGACTAGTTTAAAGAAGCTAGCGTGTGCTAAAGCCCTTATGAATCCAAATAAAAAGTGCTGCTTTTATTCACCTAGCGTGTTGACGTTTTATATTTCATACAAAGCAACAAATATGCGGTGGACCCATATTCGAGCCCAATTCGCTTTATAAGACCCTAATAAATCTCGCTCGTTTATTAGCTATACGTCTGTGCTAATAGACCAATACGACTACTAGCCAGCGGATTTAACAACATTTATTTAAATAAAGGATTCACAGAAATGAACGAATAAATCATTTGCTATTATTACAATTAAGACTGGTTTTATTAAATATTTAATCACATAAAGTTCTCTACTGTTATTTTTTTAGTTTGTTAAAAACGAAAATTAAAAGAATATTAACGTACATTGCTAATACGACATGATTTCAGCGTAAGCTGGAAGAGTGTACAGAAATTGTCTATCCGGGGACTGGAAAAAGTCTAATATTGGCTTGCCTTTTCCTTATTTGCACAGTTTTTTTTTTGTTTAGTTTCTTTTTACAACAAAACCCAACGCCGAGTTTTCATTCGCGAAGTGATCTTTATAAGCTATACTGTATGATTACCAGCTGGACTGGACTGCGGCCTTGAACCTGACACCTGGACGGGGGCATCGTACCCACCGATTGCCCGCGTGCAGAACTAGAGCTTAAACGAGTTCATGTTCGCGTCTTTTTGGCATGAACTGAAAATGCTCAAATGTCAAAATAGCTTTTCAGCAAACAATTGGTCACTGCATGTCTTAAACGACTAAACATTTTAATGCGTTCGTTCTTATGATGAGCCTAAACCGCCGACGCGTCTGTCATTAAAGTTAAGAAAATAATAACGAGAGAAAATCATTCACTGCTCCCGACTGAGTAACTTCTCTAACTTTGCAAAGTAAGATGATCCGTAATTTCTTTTTTTTTAAATCCATTGCGCTGAGCTCTGCTATTTGAAGTAAGTGTACGTTTTATCATGGAATTTATATTTTCCGATCGACTTTTAAGAAAGTTACTGCATTGGATATTTTGGTTCATTAACAGACAGTAAATCAGATGTAAAAAAGGTGTAAAATTCACACAGACATTACTTTTACATCTAGTAATGCATGCAGTTAGGGATATGTGTCTATTGGGTTCATAAGGTTCATTCATCCTTTTTTTAAAACATGGAGTTTTCTTTCACGGACATTATGCCGCCTAGAGGAGACTTGGCCGCCCGGTTAAAAATATTCTACACTAGTCCCGCCACCGGAGGCGGTCCCTCACCAGGAATTAACCAGGCTCGAGCCTGCTTAGCTTCGAGAGAAGACGATATCAGGGGTGCTGACCGTAGTACTGCCGCGAGTGAACGCCGCCGCGAACTGGAGCACTTTAAAGAATGCACGTGAGCTGAGCCTAGGCATGTACTGGCCACCGGTCCGCCGTGGGCCGATGGGAATGTTAAAAGTTGTTTAATGTAATTATATTGTTGCAGCAGTCAAGGGTCATACCTTCGTCTCTCACCGGACAAAAGAAGTTAAAGCAAGCTGCCAGACTGACAGGTAAACAAGCGTTTTGATTGCATGACGTGTCCATGTCGCACCGGCCAATCAGGTTATTACAAGCAGCAGGTGCAGATTGACCGGCGTGTGACGTCAGATCACTGCGAGAACAACCCGAGAGCGGTCCTCTCGCGGCACCTTCCGCCGACCAGTCTGCGTTGCGCTGCATGTAGAGTAGAAAATACTGAAGGGCCAGCGCTGTTCAAGGACAGCAATTTACTGAAACCTACTGACAACATCTCACAAAGTCTCTGAACGTAATAACGGAGAAATGGAGAAAAATACAAGCCAAGCACTCGTGGCAAAATACTCCAAATGTTTGAAAACCAAGATCACTTTTTCCTGGCCCGCTGAGACTAGTTTAAAGAAGCTAGCGTGTGCTAAAGCCCTTATGAATCCAAATAAAAAGTGCTGCTTTTATTCACCTAGCGTGTTGACGTTTTATATTTCATACAAAGCAACAAATATGCGGTGGACCCATATTCGAGCCCAATTCGCTTTATAAGACCCTAATAAATCTCGCTCGTTTATTAGCTATACGTCTGTGCTAATAGACCAATACGACTACTAGCCAGCGGATTTAACAACATTTATTTAAATAAAGGATTCACAGAAATGAACGAATAAATCATTTGCTATTATTACAATTAAGACTGGTTTTATTAAATATTTAATCACATAAAGTTCTCTACTGTTATTTTTTTAGTTTGTTAAAAACGAAAATTAAAAGAATATTAACGTACATTGCTAATACGACATGATTTCAGCGTAAGCTGGAAGAGTGTACAGAAATTGTCTATCCGGGGACTGGAAAAAGTCTAATATTGGCTTGCCTTTTCCTTATTTGCACAGTTTTTTTTTTTGTTTAGTTTCTTTTTACAACAAAACCCAACGCCGAGTTTTCATTCGCGAAGTGATCTTTATAAGCTATACTGTATGATTACCAGCTGGACTGGACTGCGGCCTTGAACCTGACACCTGGACGGGGGCATCGTACCCACCGATTGCCCGCGTGCAGAACTAGAGCTTAAACGAGTTCATGTTCGCGTCTTTTTGGCATGAACTGAAAATGCTCAAATGTCAAAATAGCTTTTCAGCAAACAATTGGTCACTGCATGTCTTAAACGACTAAACATTTTAATGCGTTCGTTCTTATGATGAGCCTAAACCGCCGACGCGTCTGTCATTAAAGTTAAGAAAATAATAACGAGAGAAAATCATTCACTGCTCCCGACTGAGTAACTTCTCTAACTTTGCAAAGTAAGATGATCCGTAATTTCTTTTTTTTTAAATCCATTGCGCTGAGCTCTGCTATTTGAAGTAAGTGTACGTTTTATCATGGAATTTATATTTTCCGATCGACTTTTAAGAAAGTTACTGCATTGGATATTTTGGTTCATTAACAGACAGTAAATCAGATGTAAAAAAGGTGTAAAATTCACACAGACATTACTTTTACATCTAGTAATGCATGCAGTTAGGGATATGTGTCTATTGGGTTCATAAGGTTCATTCATCCTTTTTTTAAAACATGGAGTTTTCTTTCACGGACATTATGCCGCCTAGAGGAGACTTGGCCGCCCGGTTAAAAATATTCTACACTAGTCCCGCCACCGGAGGCGGTCCCTCACCAGGAATTAACCAGGCTCGAGCCTGCTTAGCTTCGAGAGAAGACGATATCAGGGGTGCTGACCGTAGTACTGCCGCGAGTGAACGCCGCCGCGAACTGGAGCACTTTAAAGAATGCACGTGAGCTGAGCCTAGGCATGTACTGGCCACCGGTCCGCCGTGGGCCGATGGGAATGTTAAAAGTTGTTTAATGTAATTATATTGTTGCAGCAGTCAAGGGTCATACCTTCGTCTCTCACCGGACAAAAGAAGTTAAAGCAAGCTGCCAGACTGACAGGTAAACAAGCGTTTTGATTGCATGACGTGTCCATGTCGCACCGGCCAATCAGGTTATTACAAGCAGCAGGTGCAGATTGACCGGCGTGTGACGTCAGATCACTGCGAGAACAACCCGAGAGCGGTCCTCTCGCGGCACCTTCCGCCGACCAGTCTGCGTTGCGCTGCATGTAGAGTAGAAAATACTGAAGGGCCAGCGCTGTTCAAGGACAGCAATTTACTGAAACCTACTGACAACATCTCACAAAGTCTCTGAACGTAATAACGGAGAAATGGAGAAAAATACAAGCCAAGCACTCGTGGCAAAATACTCCAAATGTTTGAAAACCAAGATCACTTTTTCCTGGCCCGCTGAGACTAGTTTAAAGAAGCTAGCGTGTGCTAAAGCCCTTATGAATCCAAATAAAAAGTGCTGCTTTTATTCACCTAGCGTGTTGACGTTTTATATTTCATACAAAGCAACAAATATGCGGTGGACCCATATTCGAGCCCAATTCGCTTTATAAGACCCTAATAAATCTCGCTCGTTTATTAGCTATACGTCTGTGCTAATAGACCAATACGACTACTAGCCAGCGGATTTAACAACATTTATTTAAATAAAGGATTCACAGAAATGAACGAATAAATCATTTGCTATTATTACAATTAAGACTGGTTTTATTAAATATTTAATCACATAAAGTTCTCTACTGTTATTTTTTTAGTTTGTTAAAAACGAAAATTAAAAGAATATTAACGTACATTGCTAATACGACATGATTTCAGCGTAAGCTGGAAGAGTGTACAGAAATTGTCTATCCGGGGACTGGAAAAAGTCTAATATTGGCTTGCCTTTTCCTTATTTGCACAGTTTTTTTTTTGTTTAGTTTCTTTTTACAACAAAACCCAACGCCGAGTTTTCATTCGCGAAGTGATCTTTATAAGCTATACTGTATGATTACCAGCTGGACTGGACTGCGGCCTTGAACCTGACACCTGGACGGGGGCATCGTACCCACCGATTGCCCGCGTGCAGAACTAGAGCTTAAACGAGTTCATGTTCGCGTCTTTTTGGCATGAACTGAAAATGCTCAAATGTCAAAATAGCTTTTCAGCAAACAATTGGTCACTGCATGTCTTAAACGACTAAACATTTTAATGCGTTCGTTCTTATGATGAGCCTAAACCGCCGACGCGTCTGTCATTAAAGTTAAGAAAATAATAACGAGAGAAAATCATTCACTGCTCCCGACTGAGTAACTTCTCTAACTTTGCAAAGTAAGATGATCCGTAATTTCTTTTTTTTTTAAATCCATTGCGCTGAGCTCTGCTATTTGAAGTAAGTGTACGTTTTATCATGGAATTTATATTTTCCGATCGACTTTTAAGAAAGTTACTGCATTGGATATTTTGGTTCATTAACAGACAGTAAATCAGATGTAAAAAAGGTGTAAAATTCACACAGACATTACTTTTACATCTAGTAATGCATGCAGTTAGGGATATGTGTCTATTGGGTTCATAAGGTTCATTCATCCTTTTTTTAAAACATGGAGTTTTCTTTCACGGACATTATGCCGCCTAGAGGAGACTTGGCCGCCCGGTTAAAAATATTCTACACTAGTCCCGCCACCGGAGGCGGTCCCTCACCAGGAATTAACCAGGCTCGAGCCTGCTTAGCTTCGAGAGAAGACGATATCAGGGGTGCTGACCGTAGTACTGCCGCGAGTGAACGCCGCCGCGAACTGGAGCACTTTAAAGAATGCACGTGAGCTGAGCCTAGGCATGTACTGGCCACCGGTCCGCCGTGGGCCGATGGGAATGTTAAAAGTTGTTTAATGTAATTATATTGTTGCAGCAGTCAAGGGTCATACCTTCGTCTCTCACCGGACAAAAGAAGTTAAAGCAAGCTGCCAGACTGACAGGTAAACAAGCGTTTTGATTGCATGACGTGTCCATGTCGCACCGGCCAATCAGGTTATTACAAGCAGCAGGTGCAGATTGACCGGCGTGTGACGTCAGATCACTGCGAGAACAACCCGAGAGCGGTCCTCTCGCGGCACCTTCCGCCGACCAGTCTGCGTTGCGCTGCATGTAGAGTAGAAAATACTGAAGGGCCAGCGCTGTTCAAGGACAGCAATTTACTGAAACCTACTGACAACATCTCACAAAGTCTCTGAACGTAATAACGGAGAAATGGAGAAAAATACAAGCCAAGCACTCGTGGCAAAATACTCCAAATGTTTGAAAACCAAGATCACTTTTTCCTGGCCCGCTGAGACTAGTTTAAAGAAGCTAGCGTGTGCTAAAGCCCTTATGAATCCAAATAAAAAGTGCTGCTTTTATTCACCTAGCGTGTTGACGTTTTATATTTCATACAAAGCAACAAATATGCGGTGGACCCATATTCGAGCCCAATTCGCTTTATAAGACCCTAATAAATCTCGCTCGTTTATTAGCTATACGTCTGTGCTAATAGACCAATACGACTACTAGCCAGCGGATTTAACAACATTTATTTAAATAAAGGATTCACAGAAATGAACGAATAAATCATTTGCTATTATTACAATTAAGACTGGTTTTATTAAATATTTAATCACATAAAGTTCTCTACTGTTATTTTTTTAGTTTGTTAAAAACGAAAATTAAAAGAATATTAACGTACATTGCTAATACGACATGATTTCAGCGTAAGCTGGAAGAGTGTACAGAAATTGTCTATCCGGGGACTGGAAAAAGTCTAATATTGGCTTGCCTTTTCCTTATTTGCACAGTTTTTTTTTGTTTAGTTTCTTTTTACAACAAAACCCAACGCCGAGTTTTCATTCGCGAAGTGATCTTTATAAGCTATACTGTATGATTACCAGCTGGACTGGACTGCGGCCTTGAACCTGACACCTGGACAGGGCATCGTACCCACCGATTGCCCGCGTGCAGAACTAGAGCTTAAACGAGTTCATGTTCGCGTCTTTTTGGCATGAACTGAAAATGCTCAAATGTCAAAATAGCTTTTCAGCAAACAATTGGTCACTGCATGTCTTAAACGACTAAACATTTTAATGCGTTCGTTCTTATGATGAGCCTAAACCGCCGACGCGTCTGTCATTAAAGTTAAGAAAATAATAACGAGAGAAAATCATTCACTGCTCCCGACTGAGTAACTTCTCTAACTTTGCAAAGTAAGATGATCCGTAATTTCTTTTTTTAAAATCCATTGCGCTGAGCTCTGCTATTTGAAGTAAGTGTACGTTTTATCATGGAATTTATATTTTCCGATCGACTTTTAAGAAAGTTACTGCATTGGATATTTTGGTTCATTAACAGACAGTAAATCAGATGTAAAAAAGGTGTAAAATTCACACAGACATTACTTTTACATCTAGTAATGCATGCAGTTAGGGATATGTGTCTATTGGGTTCATAAGGTTCATTCATCCTTTTTTTAAAACATGGAGTTTTCTTTCACGGACATTATGCCGCCTAGAGGAGACTTGGCCGCCCGGTTAAAAATATTCTACACTAGTCCCGCCACCGGAGGCGGTCCCTCATCCAGGAATTAACCAGGCTCGAGCCTGCTTAGCTTCGAGAGAAGACGATATCAGGGGTGCTGACCGTAGTACTGCCGCGAGTGAACGCCGCCGCGAACTGGAGCACTTTAAAGAATGCACGTGAGCTGAGCCTAGGCATGTACTGGCCACCGGTCCGCCGTGGGCCGATGGGAATGTTAAAAGTTGTTTAATGTAATTATATTGTTGCAGCAGTCAAGGGTCATACCTTCGTCTCTCACCGGACAAAAGAAGTTAAAGCAAGCTGCCAGACTGACAGGTAAACAAGCGTTTTGATTGCATGACGTGTCCATGTCGCACCGGCCAATCAGGTTATTACAAGCAGCAGGTGCAGATTGACCGGCGTGTGACGTCAGATCACTGCGAGAACAACCCGAGAGCGGTCCTCTCGCGGCACCTTCCGCCGACCAGTCTGCGTTGCGCTGCATGTAGAGTAGAAAATACTGAAGGGCCAGCGCTGTTCAAGGACAGCAATTTACTGAAACCTACTGACAACATCTCACAAAGTCTCTGAACGTAATAACGGAGAAATGGAGAAAAATACAAGCCAAGCACTCGTGGCAAAATACTCCAAATGTTTGAAAACCAAGATCACTTTTTCCTGGCCCGCTGAGACTAGTTTAAAGAAGCTAGCGTGTGCTAAAGCCCTTATGAATCCAAATAAAAAGTGCTGCTTTTATTCACCTAGCGTGTTGACGTTTTATATTTCATACAAAGCAACAAATATGCGGTGGACCCATATTCGAGCCCAATTCGCTTTATAAGACCCTAATAAATCTCGCTCGTTTATTAGCTATACGTCTGTGCTAATAGACCAATACGACTACTAGCCAGCGGATTTAACAACATTTATTTAAATAAAGGATTCACAGAAATGAACGAATAAATCATTTGCTATTATTACAATTAAGACTGGTTTTATTAAATATTTAATCACATAAAGTTCTCTACTGTTATTTTTTTAGTTTGTTAAAAACGAAAATTAAAAGAATATTAACGTACATTGCTAATACGACATGATTTCAGCGTAAGCTGGAAGAGTGTACAGAAATTGTCTATCCGGGGACTGGAAAAAGTCTAATATTGGCTTGCCTTTTCCTTATTTGCACAGTTTTTTTTTGTTTAGTTTCTTTTTACAACAAAACCCAACGCCGAGTTTTCATTCGCGAAGCAAATATGTTAGTATATGTTAGTCCGGAAATTCCATCACTGTTCTGATGATGTGAAAGTGAACTTGTTTCGTGCATATTGCACCCCTATCTATGCAGCCCCATTGTGGGTCAGATACAAAAAGGAGACCATGCGTAAACTTCAGGTAGCATATAATGACTGCCTGAGGATACTTCTGAACAAGCCCAGGAGTAGCAGTGCAAGTAAGCTCTTCTGTGACTCAGGGCTAAGCACTTTACAGGCTCTCTTGAGGAACCTAATGTTTAAGTTCATGTCCAGACTTGATGAGTCTCAAAATTGTATTATAGTGATGCTCACAAGCCCCAGGTACAGCTCAGTTAGATATCAATCATATTTGTGGAAACATTGGTATGGGTGCCTGTTAAGACTCTCATGAATTAAAGTATGTTTTATGTGTGTATGTATTTATTCCCTCTGTTATGTTGTATGTCATGATGTTGGGCCTAGAGCCTGTAATAAAGTTTATATATGATTACCAGCTGGACTGGACTGCGGCCTTGAACCTGACACCTGGACGGGGGCATCGTACCCACCGATTGCCCGCGTGCAGAACTAGAGCTTAAACGAGTTCATGTTCGCGTCTTTTTGGCATGAACTGAAAATGCTCAAATGTCAAAATAGCTTTTCAGCAAACAATTGGTCACTGCATGTCTTAAACGACTAAACATTTTAATGCGTTCGTTCTTATGATGAGCCTAAACCGCCGACGCGTCTGTCATTAAAGTTAAGAAAATAATAACGAGAGAAAATCATTCACTGCTCCCGACTGAGTAACTTCTCTAACTTTGCAAAGTAAGATGATCCGTAATTTCTTTTTTTAAAATCCATTGCGCTGAGCTCTGCTATTTGAAGTAAGTGTACGTTTTATCATGGAATTTATATTTTCCGATCGACTTTTAAGAAAGTTACTGCATTGGATATTTTGGTTCATTAACAGACAGTAAATCAGATGTAAAAAAGGTGTAAAATTCACACAGACATTACTTTTACATCTAGTAATGCATGCAGTTGGGATATGTGTCTATTGGGTTCATAAGGTTCATTCATCCATTTTTTAAAACATGGAGTTTTCTTTCACGGACATTATGCCGCCTAGAGGAGACTTGGCCGCCCGGTTAAAAATATTCTACACTAGTCCCGCCACCGGAGGCGGTCCCTCATCCAGGAATTAACCAGGCTCGAGCCTGCTTAGCTTCGAGAGAAGACGATATCAGGGGTGCTGACCGTAGTACTGCCGCGAGTGAACGCCGCCGCGAACTGGAGCACTTTAAAGAATGCACGTGAGGTGAGCTGAGCCTAGGCATGTACTGGCCACCGGTCCGCCGTGGGCCGATGGGAATGTTAAAAGTTGTTTAATGTAATTATATTGTTGCAGCAGTCAAGGGTCATACCTTCGTCTCTCACCGGACAAAAGAAGTTAAAGCAAGCTGCCAGACTGACAGGTAAACAAGCGTTTTGATAGCATGACGTGTCCATGTCGCACCGGCCAATCAGGTTATTACAAGCAGCAGGTGCAGATTGACCGGCGTATGACGTCAGATCACTGCGAGAACAACCCGAGAGCGGTCCTCTCGCGGCACCTTCCGCCGACCAGTCTGCGTTGCGCTGCATGTAGAGTAGAAAATACTGAAGGGCCAGCGCTGTTCAAGGACAGCAATTTACTGAAACCTACTGACAAAATCTCACAAAGTCTCTGAACGTAATAACGGAGAAATGGAGAAAAATAAAAGCCAAGCACTCGTGGCAAAATACTCCAAATGTTTGAAAACCAAGATCACTTTTTCCTGGCCCGCTGAGACTAGTTTAAAGAAGCTAGCGTGTGCTAAAGCCCTTATAAATCCAAATAAAAAGTGCTGCTTTTATTCACCTAGCGTGTTGACGTTTTATATTTCATACAAAGCAACAAATATGCGGTGGACCCATATTCGAGCCCAATTCGCTTTATAAGACCCTAATAAATCTCGCTCGTTTATTAGCTATTCGTCTGTGCTAATAGACCAATGCGACTACTAGCCAGCGGATTTAACAACATTTATTTAAATAAAGGATTCACAGAAATGAACGAATAAATCATTTGCTATTATTACAATTAAGACTGAATTTATTAAATATTTAATCACATAAAGTTCTCTATTGTTATTTTTTTAGTTTGTTAAAAACGAAAATTAAAAGAATATTAACGTACATTGCTAATACGACATGATTTCAGCGTAAGCTGGAAGAGTGTACAGAAATTGTCTATCCGGGGACTGGAAAAAGTCTAATATTGGCTTGCCTTTTCCTTATTTGCACAGTTTTTTTTGTTTAGTTTCTTTTTACAACAAAACCCAACGCCGAGTTTTCATTCGCGAAGTGATCTTTATAAGCTATACTGTATGATTACCAGCTGGACTGGACTGCGGCCTTGAACCTGACACCTGGACGGGGGCATCGTACCCACCGATTGCCCGCGTGCAGAACTAGAGCTTAAACGAGTTCATGTTCGCGTCTTTTTGGCATGAACTGAAAATGCTCAAATGTCAAAATAGCTTTTCAGCAAACAATTGGTCACTGCATGTCTTAAACGACTAAACATTTTAATGCGTTCGTTCTTATGATGAGCCTAAACCGCCGACGCGTCTGTCATTAAAGTTAAGAAAATAATAACGAGAGAAAATCATTCACTGCTCCCGACTGAGTAACTTCTCTAACTTTGCAAAGTAAGATGATCCGTAATTTCTTTTTTTAAAATCCATTGCGCTGAGCTCTGCTATTTGAAGTAAGTGTACGTTTTATCATGGAATTTATATTTTCCGATCGACTTTTAAGAAAGTTACTGCATTGGATATTTTGGTTCATTAACAGACAGTAAATCAGATGTAAAAAAGGTGTAAAATTCACACAGACATTACTTTTACATCTAGTAATGCATGCAGTTGGGATATGTGTCTATTGGGTTCATAAGGTTCATTCATCCTTTTTTTAAAACATGGAGTTTTCTTTCACGGACATTATGCCGCCTAGAGGAGACTTGGCCGCCCGGTTAAAAATATTCTACACTAGTCCCGCCACCGGAGGCGGTCCCTCATCCAGGAATTAACCAGGCTCGAGCCTGCTTAGCTTCGAGAGAAGACGATATCAGGGGTGCTGACCGTAGTACTGCCGCGAGTGAACGCCGCCGCGAACTGGAGCACTTTAAAGAATGCACGTGACTGGCCACCGGTCCGCCGTGGGCCGATGGGAATGTTAAAAGTTGTTTAATGTAATTATATTGTTGCAGCAGTCAAGGGTCATACCTTCGTCTCTCACCGGACAAAAGAAGTTAAAGCAAGCTGCCAGACTGACAGGTAAACAAGCGTTTTGATTGCATGACGTGTCCATGTCGCACCGGCCAATCAGGTTATTACAAGCAGCAGGTGCAGATTGACCGGCGTATGACGTCAGATCACTGCGAGAACAACCCGAGAGCGGTCCTCTCGCGGCACCTTCCGCCGACCAGTCTGCGTTGCGCTGCATGTAGAGTAGAAAATAGGCTACTGAAGGGCCAGCGCTGTTCAAGGACAGCAATTTACTGAAACCTACTGACAAAATCTCACAAAGTCTCTGAACGTAATAACGGAGAAATGGAGAAAAATAAAAGCCAAGCACTCGTGGCAAAATACTCCAAATGTTTGAAAACCAAGATCACTTTTTCCTGGCCCGCTGAGACTAGTTTAAAGAAGCTAGCGTGTGCTAAAGCCCTTATAAATCCAAATAAAAAGTGCTGCTTTTATTCACCTAGCGTGTTGACGTTTTATATTTCATACAAAGCAACAAATATGCGGTGGACCCATATTCGAGCCCAATTCGCTTTATAAGACTCTAATAAATCTCGCTCGTTTATTAGCTATTCGTCTGTGCTAATAGACCAATACGACTACTAGCCAGCGGATTTAACAACATTTATTTAAATAAAGGATTCACAGAAATGGACGAATAAATAATTTGCTATTATTACAATTAAGACTGATTTTATTAAATATTTAATCACATAAAGTTCTCTATTGTTATTTTTTTAGTTTGTTAAAAACGAAAATTAAAAGAATATTAACGTACATTGCTAATAGGGGAGAGTGGGGTAAAGTGAGACATTTTTTACATTTGCTCCCCTCTAAGCGAGCTAAAATGATATATCAGTCAAATTTACACATTTCCCATTAATTCAGGATGTTTCCTAGCTATGGAAATTACCAGAATGTATTCAGGACGAAGAGCAGTGAAAATATGATTGTTTTAAAAAAAGTGGTCTTGTGTCTCACTTTACCCCAGCTTAGGGGTAAACTGAGACAGACCAGAAAAATCAAGGGGGTAAAGTGAACCAGCTCGGGGTAAACTGATCCACTTACTTTTTACACTCTGAAACTACCATAACAGCACATATTGTAACAGATAAAATCCTGACGGCTAGCTTGACAACCACACATTCCAGAACTAATGTTGGACTAGTAACAGAATCAAGGGGATTGGTCAATTAAGAACGTTATTTTTCTAAACACTTGAAAGTACAGTAACTCTGAACCAAAATCAAATACAACATAACATAATTCAAAAGTTATATTTTTTGGCCAGTTTTTGCCTTTATTTAACAGTGAGTTTTGGAGAGGACAGGAAAGTACAGGGAGGAGAGAAGGGTATTGGATCGGCAAATGACCACGAGCCGGGAATCGAACTCCCAGAAAGTGTGAAAGCACCACATGTCGGAGCGCTGCCCACTGTAGACCATTGGCTCCGACAATTCAAATTTGTTTAATTAACATTCAAATGACATATAGAACCAGTTAGATTAGAACGCAGTCTGGGGGTCAGAACAAAGGACCCTTAGAGCCAGCTAGTGTCTGCGGGTCAGCGCAAAAGACAATCAGAACCATCTATCAATATTTCTATCCCGTGCAGCTGCTCTTACTGTGGGTTCACACCAGACGTGAGTTCAACGATTTGTGCAAGTAGATTACATTCAAAGTTAATGCAAAGACACGATCAGACGCATCCTCGCCTGGGGCGATGCGAATGACGCCATATGAGCGGAGCATTTGCCGCGAAAACACGCACTATTCACCTCAAACATGTCTTCGCCCAAGTTGAAAATATTTATCTCGAACGAAAAATTTGCATGACACAATGTTAAATCCCGTGAGTAATCTAGAGTGAATAATGCTACGTACACACCAAATGCGGGGCAGTTCGTTACTTGATCTAGATTACTCGCAGGATTTAACATTGTGTAATGGAATTTTTCGCTCAAGTTGAATATTTTCAAATTGGGTGAAGACATGTTTGCGGCGAATAGAGCGTGTTTTCGTGGAAAACGCGCCACCCATATCACGTCATTCGCATCGCCACATGCGAGGACGTGTCTGATTGCGTCTTTGCATGGACTTTGTATGTAATCTACTTGCGCAAATTGTTGAACTTGTGTCTGGTGTGAACCCACAGTACCATGATGCCTCGCGTTTGGTGTGTACATAGCATTAGAGAATTCTTTCCTTCCTTGACCTAAGCAGCTGCACTCTCCATCTCCTCAAGGGGTGTTTTTCCCCAGGCTGTCTTCCTGGTGTGTTGACTAGGCATAATGGTTTTTCTGCAATGTTTATAACATTAAAAATAAAACATATGTAATGTAATATTACATTAAAATATGTTTTAGACTAAACTGAACTTGTGCCTCGTGTCTCACTTTACCCCACATCATTTGTCTCACTTTACCCCACCACCACATTTTGGAAAAAAACTCTCTCTCTTGGAAATTCAGGCTAATCTTCAGCTAGCATCAACACAAGGTTTTATATGTTGGTAGTTCATAAACATGTGTGATATAAGTTTTTCTACCTGAATCAATTTGCTTCGGCACAACAGTTGATTAAGTTGACAGCAAGAAAATTTACTTTTACAAGCAAAAAATATATTTTTGTGAAAAAAACATGTTAACCACAGCAGCATGAGGTCCTGTCCTTCATGGCCAAGGGGAAATTTGAGGGGCTTAAAAACATAATGGTCATAGGACCACAAATGTGTTCCGTTGCCTAGATACAGGGGGTGTCTCACTTTACCCGATGTCTCACTTTACCCCACTCTCCCCTACGACATGATTTCAGCGTAAGCTGGAAGAGTGTACAGAAATTGTCTATCCGGGGACTGGAAAAAGTCTAATATTGGCTTGCCTTTTCCTTATTTGCACAGTTTTTTTTGTTTAGTTTCTTTTTACAACAAAACCCAACGCCGAGTTTTCATTCGCGAAGTGATCTTTATAAGCTATACTGTATGATTACCAGCTGGACTGGACTGCGGCCTTGAACCTGACACCTGGACGGGGGCATCGTACCCACCGATTGCCCGCGTGCAGAACTAGAGCTTAAACGAGTTCATGTTCGCGTCTTTTTGGCATGAACTGAAAATGCTCAAATGTCAAAATAGCTTTTCAGCAAACAATTGGTCACTGCATGTCTTAAACGACTAAACATTTTAATGCGTTCGTTCTTATGATGAGCCTAAACCGCCGACGCGTCTGTCATTAAAGTTAAGAAAATAATAACCAGAGAAAATCATTCACTGCTCCCGACTGAGTAACTTCTCTAACTTTGCAAAGTAAGATGATCCGTAATTTCTTTTTTTTAAATCCATTGCGCTGAGCTCTGCTATTTGAAGTAAGTGTACGTTTTATCATGGAATTTATATTTTCCGATCGACTTTTAAGAAAGTTACTGCATTGGATATTTTGGTTCATTAACAGACAGTAAATCAGATGTAAAAAAGGTGTAAAATTCACACAGACATTACTTTTACATCTAGTAATGCATGCAGTGAGCATTCTCACCAAAAGCGTACAAATGACACGCAGTGTGATTATCGTGCAATAGATACGCCAAATTCCGATTTTGCGTGCATATGATACGCCAGTCCTTCCCATTCACTTATATGGCGAATCGTTTCGTGACGTTTTATTTATTGTTTTCTCATTTGTTTTCTGTTTTTTTTTACCATTTTCGCTTGGGTTTAGGGTTAGAACAACTTTTTGTTATATAAAAATGACATCCTAACCTAAACCCCAACTCTAACCCCAACTCCAAGCGACCATGGCTTAAATATAGATAAAAACTTAGAGAAACCTGTATATTAAATAACCTGCTTAAACAAATGTGAAATCTAACCCTAAACCCAAGCGAAAATGGTTTAAAAAACAGAAAACAAATAAGAAAACAATAAATAAAACGTCACGAAACGATTCGCCATATAAGTGAATGGGAAGGACTGGCGTATCATATGCACGCAAAATCGGAATTTGGCGTATCTATTGCACGATAATCACACTGCGTGTCATTTGTACGCATCTTGGTGAGAACGGGTTGGTGAGGGATATGTGTCTATTGGGTTCATAAGGTTCATTCATCCTTTTTTTAAAACATGGAGTTTTCTTTCACGGACATTATGCCGCCTAGAGGAGACTTGGCCGCCCGGTTAAAAATATTCTACACTAGTCCCGCCACCGGAGGCGGTCCCTCATCCAGGAATTAACCAGGCTCGAGCCTGCTTAGCTTCGAGAGAAGACGATATCAGGGGTGCTGACCGTAGTACTGCCGCGAGTGAACGCCGCCGCGAACTGGAGCACTTTAAAGAATGCACGTGAGGTGAGCTGAGCCTAGGCATGTACTGGCCACCGGTCCGCCGTGGGCCGATGGGAATGTTAAAAGTTGTTTAATGTAATTATATTGTTGCAGCAGTCAAGGGTCATACCTTCGTCTCTCACCGGACAAAAGAAGTTAAAGCAAGCTGCCAGACTGACAGGTAAACAAGCGTTTTGATTGCATGACGTGTCCATGTCGCACCGGCCAATCAGGTTATTACAAGCAGCAGGTGCAGATTGACCGGCGTATGACGTCAGATCACTGCGAGAACAACCCGAGAGCGGTCCTCTCGCGGCACCTTCCGCCGACCAGTCTGCGTTGCGCTGCATGTAGAGTAGAAAATACTGAAGGGCCAGCGCTGTTCAAGGACAGCAATTTACTGAAACCAACTGACAAAATCTCACAAAGTCTCTGAACGTAATAACGGAGAAATGGAGAAAAATAAAAGCCAAGCACTCGTGGCAAAATACTCCAAATGTTTGAAAACCAAGATCACTTTTTCCTGGCCCGCTGAGACTAGTTTAAAGAAGCTAGCGTGTGCTAAAGCCCTTATAAATCCAAATAAAAAGTGCTGCTTTTATTCACCTAGCGTGTTGACGTTTTATATTTCATACAAAGCAACAAATATGCGGTGGACCCATATTCGAGCCCAATTCGCTTTATAAGACCCTAATAAATCTCGCTCGTTTATTAGCTATACGTCTGTGCTAATAGACCAATACGACTACTAGCCAGCGGATTTAACAACATTTATTTAAATAAAGGATTCACAGAAATGAACGAATAAATCATTTGCTATTATTACAATTAAGACTGATTTTATTAAATATTTAATCACATAAAGTTCTCTACTGTTATTTTTTTAGTTTGTTAAAAACGAAAATTAAAAGAATATTAACGTACATTGCTAATACGACATGATTTCAGCGTAAGCTGGAAGAGTGTACAGAAATTGTCTATCCGGGGACTGGAAAAAGTCTAATATTGGCTTGCCTTTTCCTTATTTGCACAGTTTTTTTTGTTTAGTTTCTTTTTACAACAAAACCCAACGCCGAGTTTTCATTCGCGAAGCAAATATGTTAGTATATGTTAGTCCGGAAATTCCATCACTGTTCTGATGATGTGAAAGTGAGCTTGTTTCGTGCATATTGCACCCCTATCTATGCAGCCCCATTGTGGGTCAGATACAAAAAGGAGACCATGCGTAAACTTCAGGTAGCATATAATGACTGCCTGAGGATACTTCTGAACAAGCCCAGGAGTAGCAGTGCAAGTAAGCTCTTCTGTGACTCAGGGCTAAGCACTTTACAGGCTCTCTTGAGGAACCT
Organism: Paramisgurnus dabryanus; assembly: GCF_030506205.2. Lineage (NCBI taxonomy): Eukaryota > Metazoa > Chordata > Actinopteri > Cypriniformes > Cobitidae > Paramisgurnus > Paramisgurnus dabryanus. Next base: position 36,045,533 of record NC_133351.1, read on the forward strand.
AATGTTTAAGTTCATGTCCAGACTTGATGAGTCTCAAAATTGTATTATAGTGATGCTCACAAGCCCCAGGTACAGCTCAGTTAGATATCAATCATATTTGTGGAAACATTGGTATGGGTGCCTGTTAAGACTCTCATGAATTAAAGTATGTTTTATGTGTGTATGTATTTATTCCCTCTGTTATGTTGTATGTCATGATGTTGGGCCTAGAGCCTGTAATAAAGTTTATATATGATTACCAGCTGGACTGGACTGCGGCCTTGAACCTGACACCTGGACGGGGGCATCGCACCCACCGATTGCCCGCGTGCAGAACTAGAGCTTAAACGAGTTCATGTTCGCGTCTTTTTGGCATGAACTGAAAATGCTCAAATGTCAAAATAGCTTTTCAGCAAACAATTGGTCACTGCATGTCTTAAACGACTAAACATTTTAATGCGTTCGTTCTTATGATGAGCCTAAACCGCTCTGCTATTTGAAGTAAGTGTACGTTTTATCATGGAATTTATATTTTCCGATCGACTTTTAAGAAAGTTACTGCATTGGATATTTTGGTTCATTAACAGACAGTAAATCAGATGTAAAAAAAGTGTAAAATTCACACAGACATTACTTTTACATCTAGTAATGCATGCAGTTAGGGATATGTGTCTATTGGGTTCATAAGGTTCATTCATCCTTTTTTAAAACATGGAGTTTTCTTTCACGGACATTATGCCGCCTAAAGGAGACTTGGCCGCCCGGTTAAAAATATTCTACACTAGTCCCGCCACCGGAGGCGGTCCCTCATCCAGGAATTAACCAGGCTCGAGCCTGCTTAGCTTCGAGAGAAGACGATATCAGGGGTGCTGACCGTAGTACTGCCGCGAGTGAACGCCGCCGCGAACTGGAGCACTTTAAAGAATGCACGTGAGCTGAGCCTAGGCATGTACTGGCCATCGGTCCGCCGTGGGCCGATGGGAATGTTAAAAGTTGTTTAATGTAATTATATTGTTGCAGCAGTCAAGGGTCATACCTTCGTCTCTCACCGGACAAAAGAAGTTAAAGCAAGCTGCCAGACTGACAGGTAAACAAGCGTTTTGATTGCATGACGTGTCCATGTCGCACCGGCCAATCAGGTTATTACAAGCAGCAGGTGCAGATTGACCGGCGTATGACGTCAGATCACTGCGAGAACAACCCGAGAGCGGTCCTCTCGCGGCACCTTCCGCCGACCAGTCTGCGTTGCGCTGCATGTAGAGTAGAAAATACTGAAGGGCCAGCGCTGTTCAAGGACAGCAATTTACTGAAACCTACTGACAAAATCTCACAAAGTCTCTGAACGTAATAACGGAGAAATGGAGAAAAATAAAAGCCAAGCACTCGTGGCAAAATACTCCAAATGTTTGAAAACCAAGATCACTTTTTCCTGGCCCGCTGAGACTAGTTTAAAGAAGCTAGCGTGTGCTAAAGCCCTTATATATCCAAATAAAAAGTGCTGCTTTTATTCACCTAGCGTGTTGACGTTTTATATTTCATACAAAGCAACAAATATGCGGTGGACCCATATTCGAGCCCAATTCGCTTTATAAGACCTTAATAAATCTCGCTCGTTTATTAGCTATACGTCTGTGCTAATAGACCAATACGACTACTAGCCAGCGGATTTAACAACATTTATTTAAATAAAGGATTCACAGAAATGAACGAATAAATCATTTGCTATTATTACAATTAAGACTGATTTTATTAAATATTTAATCACATAAAGTTCTCTACTGTTATTTTTTTAGTTTGTTAAAAACGAAAATTAAAAGAATATTAACGTACATTGCTAATACGACATGATTTCAGCGTAAGCTGGGAGAGTGTACAGAAATTGTCTATCCGGGGACTGGAAAAAGTCTAATATTGGCTTGCCTTTTCCTTATTTGCACAGTTTTTTTTGTTCAGTTTCTTTTTACAACAAAACCCAACGCCGAGTTTTCATTCGCGAAGTGATCTTTATAAGCTATACTGTATGATTACCAGCTGGACTGGACTGCGGCCTTGAACCTGACACCTGGACGGGGGCATCGTACCCACCGATTGCCCGCGTGCAGAACTAGAGCTTAAACGAGTTCATGTTCGCGTCTTTTGGCATGAACTGAAAATGCTCAAATGTCAAAATAGCTTTTCAGCAAACAATTGGTCACTGCATGTCTTAAACGACTAAACATTTTAATGCGTTCGTTCTTATGATGAGCCTAAACCGCCGACGCGTCTGTCATTAAAGTTAAGAAAATAATAACCAGAGAAAATCAGAGAGCGGGTTAAATCTTTGCGTGTGAGGGAGAGCTCCCTCACTACCTCCCACACTTTCGTGCGCCTCACGCGCTACCTCCCACACCTCACACGCTACCTCCCACACCTCACGCGCTACCTCACACACCTCACGCGCTACCTCACACACCTCACGCGCTACCTCACACACCTCACGCGCTACCTCACACACCTCACGCGCTACCTCCCACACCTCACGCGCTACCTCCCACACCTCACGCGCTACATCACACACCTCACACGTCTCATGGGCTATCTCCCACATCTCCCTCGCTACCTAGCGCTACCTCTTGCGAAAATTAACCATGGTTATATTGTGGTAAAAGTGTAGTTACCATGTTTTTTTGGTGTATTGATTACTATCAGCAAAACCATGATTTTACTACACTAACTATGGTTTTACTATGGTTTTTAAAAAACATGATTGTCAAAACCATTGTTATTTTGGAGTTACTATGGTTTTACTAGGCTACAGTAACCATGTTTTTTTGGTTTTAACTGTAGTAAAACCATGGTTAATTTTCGTACCTCCCACACCTCACACACCTCCCTCGCTTCCTCCCACACCTCACGCGCTACCTCTTACAAAAATTAACCATGGTTATATTGTGGTAAAAGTGTAGTAACCATGTTTTTTTTGGTGTATTGATTACTATCAGCAAAACCATGGTTTTACTACACTAACTATGGTTTTACTATGGTTTTTAAAAAACATGATTGTCAAAACCATTGTTATTTTGGAGTTACTATGGTTTTACTACAGTAACCATGGTTTTTTGATTTTAACTGTAGTAAAACCATGGTTAATTTTCGTACCTCCCACACCTCACACACCTCCCTCGCTTCCTCCCACACCTCACGCGCTACCTCTTACAAAAATTAACCATGGTTATATTGTGGTAAAAGTGTAGTAACCATGTTTTTTTTTGGTGTATTGATTACTATCAGCAAAACCATGCTTTTACTACACTAACTATGGTTTTACTATGGTTTTTAAAAAACATGATTGTCAAAACCATTGTTATTTTGGAGTTACTATGGTTTTACTACAGTAACCATGGTTTTTTGATTTTAACTGTAGTAAAACCATGGTTAACTTTTGTACCTCCCACACCTCACACACCTCCCTCGCTACCTCACACACCTCCCACACCTCACGCGCTACCTCACACACCTCACACGCTACCTCACACACCTCACGCGCTACCTCCCACACCTCACGCGCTACATCACACACCTCACACACCTCCCTCGCTACCTCACACACCTCCCACACCTCACGCGCTACCTCACACACCTCACACGCTACCTCACACACCTCACGCGCTACCTCACACACCTCACGCGCTACCTCCCACACCTCCCACACCTCACACGCTACCTCACACACCTCACGCGCTACCTCCCACACCTCCCTCGCTACCTCACACACCTCCCACACCTCACGCGCTACCTCACACACCTCACACACCTCCCTCGCTACCTCACACACCTCACGCGCTACCTCACACACCTCACGCGCTACCTCACACACCTCACACACCTCCCTCGCTACCTGACACACCTCACACGCTACCTCCCACACCTCACGCGCTACATCACACACCTCACACACCTCCCTCGCTACCTCACACACCTCCCACACCTCACGCGCTACCTCACACACCTCACACGCTACCTCACACACCTCACGCGCTACCTCACACACCTCACACACCTCCCTCGCTACCTGACACACCTCACACGCTACCTACCATTCCTCACGCGCTACATCACACACCTCCCTCGCTTCCTCCCACGCCTCACGCGCTACCTCTTACAAAAATTAACCATGGTTATATTGTGGTAAAAGTGTAGTAACCATGTTTTTTTGGTGTATTGATTACTATCAGCAAAACCATGGTTTTACTACACTAACTATGGTTTTACTATGGTTTTTAAAAAACATGATTGTCAAAACCATTGTTATTTTGGAGTTACTATGGTTTTACTACAGTAACCATGGTTTTTTGATTTTAACTGTAGTAAAACCATGGTTAACTTTTGTACCTCCCACACCTCACACGCTACCTCCCACACCTCCCTCGCTACCTCACACACCTCACACACCTCCCACGCTACCTCACACACCTCCCACACCTCACGCGCTACCTCACACACCTCCCACACCTCACGCGCTACCTCCCACACCTCACGCGCTACCTCACACACCTCACGTGCTACCTCCCACACCTCACACACTACCTCACACACCTCACACGCTACCTCACACACCTCCCACACCTCACGCGCTACCTCACACACCTCCCTCGCTACCTCACACACCTCCCACATCTCACACACTACCTCCCACACCTCACACGCTACCTCACACACCTCACACATCTCACGGGCTATCTCCCACATCTCCCTCGCTACCTCACACTCCTCCCACATCTCAGGGGCTATCTCCCACATCTCCCTCGCTATCTCCCACATCTCATGGGCTATCTCCCACACCTCACGCGCTTTCTCTGTGTGTTAAGATGGTATTATCGATGGTTGCTAGGCTGTTCCTGTTGCATTCTTTCAAAATATTTTTTTTTGCTCTTGATGTGAAGCTTGTTTTATTATTATTTATTGATGACTTATATTGGTTTATGAAAGTTCAGACAAGCGTGCAACCAACCAAGTATGTTAGAGATGGCCATTGTAAATAATTTACAGAAGATGAATTGCATTTTGTTGTCCAAGTACCTGTGGAGGGCACCTACCGGCAATACTTTAAGATTAGCGAGGTGTTGAGGCTTCCTTGTTTCCAAATATTGTTTAAAATGAATTAAAATTAAATGAATTAAAATAAAATATATTTTATCCTTAAGATACTCAGTCTACCCACTAAAATAAGATGAACCAAAAAAAAAGAGATTTTTTTTATTTATTTTTATTTTATTCATAGCTCAGACAAATGTATAAATGGCGTATGGCATCAAGCTTATGGTATTTTGATGTCACATGTCAGACGGCCTATAAGCAAAATGAACCCCATCTAAACACATCTCATCACCCAGAATTGGGAAGAGAGCGGGCTTATTAGACATGAGAGAGACGAAATAATATGTTAGCTTGAATTGGAATAAACAATGTCCACATCCCAATATCCGTTGGATAATAATGTTCATTTAATGAAGAATTCGCAGGTTTACAAAGTTGAACTGCAGGGTAAAATAATGGCTATGGCTTTGACAACTTTTACAACTCTGGTAAGAAACATACATCCTGTCACCCGTGCACACACTGACAAACACCAAACCACCTTAATTTATAATAACAGGTGTTTCAATTTGAGCCATAGCACCCTCTAATGGTGCAATAAAAATACATATATGTACATAATTACACATACTTCAAACATATCAGGTCTCCAAACTTGAAAACAACTGCTGCAGTTTTACTACAGTCACTGCAATTTTATAGAGAGAGACAAAAAATGACAGCAAATAAACATTCTGATGTATTTAATTAGAATAAATGTAAATGTCATATGTACAAAACTAAAAATATACATTTGTAAAAATTACCTACAAATATTACATAGTAGAAAAATAAAAAGAAATAGTGGTTCTGTAAATGTCCACAAGTGAGAATACACTAGGCCTATATGGCAACAATATTTAAACCTATTTATATGCCCCAGCCTCAACACAGGGCTGGGACAACATCCTTGTGGTTGAAGGTCAATTAAAACCAAGCCGTATCACAATCTATAAATGACAATTAGGACACTTGAATAAGCATTTTAGAAATGTGTCATTTAGAAGAAAATAACCATACCAAAATGTTGACTTACTCCAAACCAAAACTTGACTGAAAAGCCATTTCAGCCTGGTACCTGTTAAAGCCCTCAGTCTTTTGTAGCATCTTGAGGGCTATCTTGTAAATTAAAAAGAAAAACCTTTTAGATAATACGTAAAGCGCATTTACTACTATAGTCTATATTGTGCAGTGTAAAGAGTGTGTGTTTTTACCTCTGGTGTCAAAACTTCCAGAATGTAGGTAGTGTTTTCCAGGTTACCTCTGTTCAGTTTGGTAACTTCATATATTCTCTCAATTATTGCCTCAGTCTGTTGCAAATCAATTGTTACAAAATATATAAGTATATAAATATATGTGTGTGTATTATAAACATATTAAGCATTTTGCAATGTATTACAAATAGCCTATTATTGGTGGTTAGAACAGGCAAAAAATATGACAGAAAAATTTACCTGTTTTTCGCTAAAAAACATTACATTGTAAAACTTCCTCAGCTTAAGAGAAAATGCGTGATGTGAAAGTAAGTACATCCTGATTGACAATATCGTGCCATTTGTCAAGCCTTGATGCATTTTCTAGAAAGGTAAGATATGTTGCAAGATGATGAATTAAAATTGTAGCTTTATGGCTGGGTCATACAACTGCTCTTTTTATTATAATAATGTAGTTCTCACAAAATACATGGCTATTTTTTAAATAACCACATGGAAAGCACTGTAAAAGTTATGAGACTATATGAACAAAACCACTTGACAGATAACAGTATATTACAGTTATAATATAAAGCAATTCAATCCTGATTTTATCTATAATTTATAATATTTACCAAGATCTCTTCATCATCCAATAAACAGTTAACCAATAGACCCTCTTTCAGAAGTTTCAGTGTTCTGAAAGAAAAAATGTGAAATTATAAACAAGCATTGTAGGTTCATGTATGTATATATATATATATATATATATATATATATATATATATATATATATATATATATATATATATATATATATATATATATATATATATATATAGGTCCATAAATATTGGGACAGAGGCATTTTTTTTTTATTTTGGCTGGTTACCAACATTTATTCCAATTACAGTCATATAATGAATATTGGCTGAAAGAGCAAACTCTCAACTTTACTTACAGGGTATTCACATCCATATTGGATGAAAGATTTATGAATTACTGCTGTTTAATATGTAGCTCTCCCTTTTTAAAGGGGCCAAAAGTAATTGGACAATTGACTTAAAAGCTGTTTTATGGAAATTTATTGTCTGTTTTTTAAATGATTTTCTCATATATTAAGGATGTTAAAGGTCTGCAGTTGTTTTTAAGTGTGGCATTTGCATTTGGAAGCTGTGGCTTTAAACCCACATCATGTGGTTCATGGAGATTAATATATTAATATACAAACATTTTTATACTTACTTCTTAAAGGGATACTTATGATTGGTGTCACAGCCACAGCTGAATGGCGTTTTGTCTGTGACCATTTCAAGGCTGATGCCAGCACAGTCTGTGTGCAGCCAATTTTGGCATTGGTCACACTGAATCCAGTTGAGTGTTTTGATGTGTGGATGCATTTTTCTAAAGACAGAAATTGATTAATAAAATAAGTGTAACAGAATTGCACAACATATAATAATGGCATAGTTTACACTTACTTGGAATTAATTTTTTGAAACAGGCATACACTTTCTTTCTGAGCCATGCAGCTGTTTTTTGCCACACTCTTTGTTGCTTCAACAGCCTTGGGCGGAGAGTTCTTACACTGTAAAAAAATTCACTGAAATTAGAATGTTATTGCAGCTGGGTTGCCGGTAATTTACCGTAGATTTAAATTTATGTTATTTACTGGCAAGAGTTTGATCAAAGTTAAATAAATTTTAAATATTAACAAGTCTTTATCTTTACAGAATAAAACTATACAATAACAGCCTCATGCAAAGCATTCTGGGAACCAGAAATCATCATCAACCTTTTTCTGTTTTTTTTGCATCAGATTTTGTTTCCCAGAATGTTTTGCTTGATGCTGTTTTTTTAGTTTTACTCTGTAAAGACAGAGACTTGAATAAATGTTTAATGTTGATTTAACTTTGAACAAAATGTTGCCAGTAAAAAAGATTAATTTAAATCTACGGTAAGTTACCGGCAACCCAGCTGCAATTTATATGGAATTTTTTTACAGTGTACAGTTATTTCTTACATCCTTTATTCTGTGCATTATGTTGTGTTACTTTGTGCATCAAACACAATTTAAAATAACTTGTGTGCCTGTTTATTACCTCAGATTGTATATTTTTTACCATGCTTGTGGCATGGTAAAGCCGAAGGTGTCTCAGTTGTTCAATGTGCAGCATTTCATGATTCATTTTAATATTTCTGGCTTCCATCTCCGCTACCTATTTAAATAATAATTGAGGAAAATTATGTATTCATAAAACATTAAGAATATGACTATGTGCAACAAGCTAACTGCTAACAACACTGCTAACTCACTGTGCAAACAAAAACCCCACAGTTCCTTCCATCATCTCTATGCCATTGCTGTGGATAGGTTATAGTCCAATCATTCAAGGAGCCAACATTTCTAAATGCATTTCTAAAAACATAACGTACAATCAAAATATAAGTATTTATTAATTAATTTAAAAATGTAATATACATTAATGAGCAATACTGAGAAATGAATATTACATTAAAGTATTACCTTAGAATTTGCATGTCTGGCTCTGAAATGGTACGGGATACACCAGTGTTGTCATACACCCTAATATCTTGCTTGGGGATGTCAAATACCTGTAAAATTACATTAATAGTCATATTGTAGAGAGCAAAAAATGTCTTCCCAGTGATCTCTATCGCAATACAAAATATATGAAGCAGCACAAAATTCTTGTCATTACTTAAAATTGAGAACATTTTTAAAGAATTGCACAATATTGTGGTACTAACCCAAAGAATGAAGTGGCAGCCCTTTTCTGGGTTATTTTCGGCACCGACAACCCTAGGCAAAAGTATTTTTTGTATCTCTGAAGCATTCTTAAGGAAACAAACAAACAAAAAACATTAAATTGTGGGACAGGAAATGATATTACTTTTATTATTACTAACTATTTGGGTTGATGCACAGGGAGGAGTATTGTAATATTATAATAGCATTTTAAAATACCTCAAGATCTTTCAAATATGTATCCAACACCATTTTATGTGCATTCCAGTTTCTGTACCACATAATATATGTGTCAGTGTTCAAAGCCACCACCTAAAAAGAAATAATAATTCACAACATTACAACAGTAATACATGGTGTTGTCTTAATATATCAAAATCTAAATGTCACAGAAAAGTCATAAGTTGTAAATTACTTACATCCTTGTTCTCTTGACATATTTGTGCAATTCGGCAATTTACAGCCTTTAAAGCAAAATAAATTGGTATCTGTTAAGCTTACTGTACACTCATCATCCAGATGCATGTCAGTATACAGATATTCAGTATGTAAATAACACTATAACCAATACTTTTAAACATTCATACATTGTCCTCTAGCCAAGGCATTGCTGTGCTACTGCTGTCATTCAAGAGATGAGGGGGGAGGACAGATTTCACATCTTTCAGATACAAAATGGCATATGGAGAAATTCTGGAGATGACATCTTTATCTTCCCTCTGTGAAGCATAAAGCTCCAAGATTGTCTCCTAATATTTTTAAAGAAAATTTGAATGAAAAGATCATTAATAGTTGAATTATATATTGGCATAACTGTTGAACTTGATCATGTTGATGGTTGTAAGTGGTGTGAAGCATGTTACCTTATGTCTCTGATCAATTTTGAACATTGACACAGAAAATTTGCTCCCTTCCTCAGATGTGCTGTCCAGTTCTGCTGGGGCCTGTGTTTCAACAGGTCTTGTATATGTTTCTGTAGTCCTGTATGTAGTTTCTGTGTAAGAAAAGCTTGTGTCACACCAAAAATTACAAAACAACTATATTTACTGAAATAAAACTGTAAAGAGACAATAATTAGCATGTAATCTTCACATTCTTACCATTTTGTCCAAATTCTACTTTGCCATATAATCCAATGTGCACCTCCAGTAATGTCCGCTTCTGCATTTCTTTCAAAAATTGCACATTTTTCTTTTCATTGTGAAGATGAAAGTACAGACGTAGTGAGAACATGAAATGTGTGTCTTTCATTTGACACAGTGAGTAACGGCTGGATGAAAGTTCTCTATTAACTTGTTCTGCTTCCGAAGAGTTAATTAGAGCAGCAAGCTCAGGGATCAGTTTTAGACTCCGTAATCTCTCTTCGGGTCGTTTCTGATTCTTTTGATGGAACCTATCATAGAACACATAGCGTTCTGATGAACCAGTCTCAGGGTGTGGACAAGAAAATATGTCAATTGCTGACTGTTTTTGGCTGAGTCTTTTCTTCAGTTTGATATTGCTGACCCAGTCTGGATTGACACGCAACTTCCCTGCTGCCGCTGCTGATATGTTTTCTTCTGTTGGTGGGCATATCCTTCCATCATTTGGCTGGAAAAATCTTTGCTGTGTACGGTTGTTTACATGTCTGGCAACACGTCCAGCAATGTCACAAACATACACAGTAGGAGGGTGTTTAAAACTCAAGAGTGCATCCCCGTGATCTCGAGCCGACTCTTGCCACCATAAAGGTGATGCATAATAAACTACTCCATGGGTACATCCCATGTGTAGCACTCCACCTGTGTAGAAACAAATGAGATACATTAATTTATGAAACTGAGCTGGTGATTGTATATAATAATTGTATGTAACAAAACAGTGTTAAAAAATAATACATAGTTCTCTTCTGTGAACAACATAGGCTACAGTGCAAAAATATTAGGCCACCATGTCACCATTACATCTGTTGTTTTATCAACCATATAATTAGCATATATTGTTATTTCTCAGTCTCTTTATTAGTATACAACCTGAAAATACTGAACATTTTTATGCAGTTTTTTTATTGAAATAGGGTATACAATAGTATGTAAATACAAAAATATACAACTATACAAAACTCATCTTACCTCCAGCTTTTTTGAGTTTCACAAACATTTTGGGGTAGATATCCTTATAAAGAAGAAGCTCCTCAAGCCTATTTATGATGTCACTGTTAGATCCACTAGCTGACACTCCAAGATAACCACAGACTTTTGTCAGATCTTCCTTTTTAGGCTGATAAAAACACATTGGTGCATTATTAAACTAGCAATATGTTACATTTTATTGAAAATGTAAGGCAAATTTAAACTCTACCTTTTTTGAATCTAACACTTGCAAGATGTGGTCCTCATCTATGAGTGTTCCGGAACCGATTGTGGTGCTCACCCTGTCACTGGCACACAACCCTTTTAAGATTTCTGTTTTTGGTAGGGTATCACTGCTTCGTGTATATTTCCCCATCCATGGAGAAAATCCAGAATATGATAGGTTGCTCCTGAATGGATTGCTGGATGCATCTAATGTATAGCATTTAATTTAGGATTGTCATACATATAAAATAGAAGTACAGAAATATTACGTCTTTATACATGTAGTTAAATTGTACAAACACCTAAAATAATCATATCAAGTAAATATATTGATCTTAAATTACTATTTTGATTCAAATAAATATTAGTCTATAATTGTAATGAAATTCTTAAGTGTTTGTCTTGAACAGTATTGCTTACCATCACAGAATCCAGTTGCAATAATCTCCTTAGAAAGGTTCTCCCACCTTGCTGTCACATTAATCTCAGTGTCCTGAGGAGTTATGTTATGACTCTCTGGGCGTCTTAACAGATGAACTAATAGTTGTATTAAATAGGTATGCATTAAGTGGTGCAAACAAAAGGGTGAATAAGAGAGAATATATATAAAATATATTTTGGTTATATATATATTGGGGGAATTCTGATATGTAACACTAACCTGGCAAGTCAAAGGCAATTTTCCAGTTGGTGTCAGCAATTACAACTGATGGGTGGTGTCCACATCGGAAACAGAAATAACTGTAGCTGTACTTCCTGAGGGCGCAAAAGTGGTAGAATGCTTTTCTCAGAGAGTTGTGTGGCAGTTTGCTTCCAGAATGGGACTCCACTGTTCGCAACATTCGGCCAACAGCAATGTGATTCTGAAAACCAACAAGAATTTATGTCAATTTAAGCATATTTTGTTAATATTTTATAAGTTATTAATTTTGCAAAAAAGTAAAACATTTACATTCAGTTTTATATACTTACAGAAATACCCGTTGTCAGAAATGAACAGAATGGTATGGAAAGAAAGACTCTGTCGTTATAATTGTGAAAGCCAGATTTGTAGTCCTGAAAACGAACTACATTTCTGCAAACTGGGCACTCTTTTCCATAAACAGAAATACCTATATAATAAATACAACAATAGAAGAACATATTAAAACATGTTAATATTATTCAAATTACTTGTTTGTAACTACTGCCCAGTGTTGATTCTACCTTTATTCTGTGAAAATATTCCATACACTGTTGCATGCGTTGTTATGACAAATGCCTTTCCAAGATCAGGAGGACAGGGTCCAGGACAGTAAGGACAAATAAGTTCTGCTGGCTCAAATTTATCTGGAATACCCATCTCTGTTTTTGTTAATTCCAGTGGCAGTTCCTCTGGAATTCTGTTGGAATTCCATAAGTAGTTAGTCATGGTGATCACACTACTTTGTGTATATTCTGGGTGTTGATGTGTACCCACATTTCCAGTAATGTTCTCCTCAACATCATCAATGTCCTCTTCCATTGCATTTTTGACCAAATGACGTCGCTCCTGGAACAGCCACCACATAGATATGTGTCGATGAACACAGCTGTTTCTAATTTTGGAAACTATGCACTGACAGTGCCATTTTCCGAGTTTTGTGTCAAATGTTGAAATTGTCCTTCCAAATTGACACCAGTTCTCTTTCTCTCCAGTGTACACTGAGAAGTAGATGTATCTGTCAGAAAGACTGTGTTCCCCCCAGAAAATTGGAAACAAACAGTTTACTTCTTCAGACTGAGCACGCTGAAATAATGAAATACATTCTTCTCTCCTACAACTGGAGACAATTCCTTTTTCCACCATCTCATTTATTGACTCATTGCACAACCCAGCTGGTGGAATATATGTAAGTGCATTCTTTGTCCTCTCAAGGTGAGGGCACTCTTTTCCAGGGTTTCCACTTTGGCCAGTTATGCCCATGAAGTCTCTACATTCCTCCACTTCACAATCATACAGCCGTAGCGGTATACACTTCTGTACATGTATGGGAAGTCTCACACCATGAGAATGTTTTGTTGTTATGTACAGTCCATTTTTTGGGTCAATACACAACATAGGTTCTTGTCCAGCATGCTGCTCTCTGTCATGTCTTTTTAAGTTTGAGATGGTGCTAAAGTGAATCCCACATTTATGGCACAATCTCTTTCCGTGTTCATCCAGATCAACTTCGTCAGTCTGCTCATGAGATTCTTCCACATCTGAGAAACATGTAAAAATGCACTTTGTAATATCAGTACATGTAATTAACTACTTTTTAATCTTACCTTATGCGTTCAAAGTGTCAGTGTACTTACCAGAAGGCTTTGCTGTTACCTTCAGACCTGTTGTTGCAAAAAAGAGAATAATGCATGTGAAAAATACCAATTATAAATCTACTGATATAAATCTACTGATTAAGTTATAAACTAACCAGAAACAAGAATAGTACTTTTTATAATGTCCTACCATGCTTTTCTAAGTGCTGTTTGAAATCTGTAGATCTATTTAATATTTTGCCACACTTTGGACAATGCCAGTGGCTTCTTTTACCATATGTTCGATCAGGGCAGATGCATGGTATGGTAAACTTGCCTATAATGAAAAGTGTTTGTATATTTAATTATAATGCATATATTTTTAATGTATTTTAGAGAAATAAAATCAAGAGGTTAAAGAAATGTTTACTTATGCCACCATCTTCATAGTGTATAGCAAATCTCAGATGCCGATGTAACAAATGATCTTCTGATGCTGCCACTGATGTTGAGCAGTAACAACAGTCCTGGTCACCTCCAAGTTTAAAAAACTCCTCTTTGCTGAGAAACTCAAAACTTCTTTCTGTTAAATATAGAACATATAAAGAGTTGTCTGGGTTTCCCAATGCAGCCTTGCTCGTGAATCATTCTCGTGATTTTCTGGTGTTAGCCAGGCTAGAGTTGCCATACACTGGAGTCAAAAGTTGGTAATAATTAGAGGTTTTTAATGCCCACAAATGCGCAATTCAAATTGACTCTGCTAAACAATACAGTACATACATTAATTGAAATTATAAAATATTATATAAAGTATTGTTCTGTGCTGTTTACTCTGATTTGTCAAAGCAAAATTCCCAGCACCATGGTTCCACTCGATAAGGATACTTTAACAATAAACCATACTGGTATTTAACTATTTCCCCGCCATCAATTATGAGAAAACGCTTCCCTGCCAATAACGAGTTGCCCGCAGCGCCACGATTCAGGGTAGGCTACACAAGTCGAACCATGTATGGTTTGGCGGAACTGAGTCGTGAAAACCAACACTTTTTTTGCGTTGTTATTATCTCTCATGGATTTTCATGATTAAAATGTTTACTATTTATATGTATGGCACTTAAAAACGATACATAAAAAATTCACTACAAAAAATATTTCCATATTTTTATGAACATTAATTTTAATATATATAATTAAATAATATCACCACATAAATTTTCATTTGATATAAAGCAATTACATTCACTTTATGTTCATTAGTATCTACTTAATTTTTATTTTGTAACAAATACTGCAGGGCATAATTTTTACATGTCAAATACATTTTTTCTTATGAATTTCAACTACACATTAAATAAAACATATATTTCCTGAGTAAATGTTTATACACAAAAAAAAACAGAGCTACAATTGTAATTTTAAACTTAAAGACATAATTCCAATAAACAATAATAGACAAATTAAGATTTTAAAAACTACAAAGAACAGTTTAGGCTACTTCACACAAAAAAAGACTCCATATCTTCTTAAGGGCCTTTCCTTACATATTGATACCAGTTTGTCCAAGCCTCTATAGCAAATTGCATGCCGTTTTGTGTATTGTCTACAAGAAATGCGATTGTACATTTATCCAGTAGGCAAAAAGCATTCCTAACTCAGTAGTCCTTTACCTTGCTTAAAGGGATAGTTCACCCAAAAATGAAAATTCCGTCATCATTTACTGATTTACTGTATTCTTTTTTCTACTATGGAAGTGAATGGGGTCCACGAATGGTTTGGTTACAAACATTTCTCAATTTTTTTCTTTTGTGTTCATCAGAACAAAGAAATTGATACAGGTTTTCAACAATATGAGAGTGAATAATTGATGACAGAATTTTCATTTTTGGGTGAACTGTCTCTTTAAACAACAGACACCTAAAAGTATCGTCGCTGATCAACGTCCGTCTCACTATCAGCCATTCTTAGGTATTAGAGTCAAACAAAAGGAATAAAAAGCCATGTATTTGAAGTAGGCTACGGGCATACTAAGTCAAATTTGTATATGAACTCAAGCACAATTTTCAAAACAAATAATAGGCTATTAATACTTTTCTTACCTTCCATAGCTGAGTTAGCCTAAGAGAACTGTCAACAACAATTTCTGTGACACAAAAAGTTTTCTTAAGTTGCAAAAAAGATAAGTTCGATAAATTGGTTAACAAAGTCCTCTTTTTAAGTCATATTTTTAAATGAATGTAACGTTGAACAAAGTTATAAATATTAATAAGCAAATATGAAAATAAGGTAAAGCCAAATAGATAAAAGATAGTGTAGGCTACTTACTTCCATGATGATAGACTAGCCTACTATAATTCTTCAACCTCTTAAATCCATTGTCTTGCTGTCTCCCACACCTTGGGCATCTTTGTTCGACCAATCACATCGTCTGGTTTAGCTCGCATTCTCCAATGAAATAGCCTATAGCTTTGAAGGCAAACTTCTAAAGGTAACTTAAGGTTATCTACTCCCTCTTTTAACATTGGAAAGTTATATTTGTTTCTATAAAAATGAACATTTGGAAAGATGTTGAAAAGCCACTATCTTTTAATCATGTGCCTTTTAGCTGTGTGTGCGTGGTCAAAGTGTATTTTTCATGAAAACAATTATTTTGAGATTGTATAAAACATTATGAGATGTATTTATTTTATCTAAACGAAGAGATATTTTTGTGTTACTCTTGTTTTCATTAAATATACCCAATGACATTGTGTTGTTGCAAACATTTAGTCCTTGATCTTTGCAAAAACACAATAAAATTGTTCTTCCTACTTTGTTAAAATTAAATGCAAACAATTCAACAATTCAAACTATTTAATAAAAGGCTTTATGCCCAGCTGCACTACTTCCTGAACTTCAGCCAGCTCCTTGTTTTCTGTCTGCCATTATTGGACAAACCGATTAATCCGTTGTGCCTGACCTCAGTAGGCACCACCAAACTGATTAATCCAGGTGTGCCTGACCTCAATAGTCACAACAACAATAATCAGGCACACCTGGATTAATCTGTCCAATAATGGCAGACAGGAAACAAGGAGCTGGCTGAAGTTCAGGAAGTAGTGCAGCTGGGCATAAAGCCTATTGTCATATATTCATCATTCCGTAATGATAGCATAATAGAAAGCAGTGCTTGTTCTATAACTTTTTCATAAGCAGTGTTTGGTAAACACGCATTTTTTAAAAGTTTAAGGTGCTTTATAAAGAAATCTTTTATATTCACATAATCATACACAGCAAAATCGCCGGTGTAGATTTAACACTTGTGATTAGACAAAACAATTTAAGATAACAAAATTAATCAGAACTATAAGAAAATGAATGAGTGACACAGCATAGAAACTACAAGCTTGTTTTAACTGACTGGACTATATTTAACTATGCAGTCATTTATCAAGATGAACTCACACAACATAAAAATTTTCCAACGGGGTTTAATAAACATATGCATTGAAACTTCAACAGTTTTGTCAGACCACTGTCAAACATTGTGAAATCTGGGCTAAAACAACAAGTAACATTGTAATTGCCAGCTGAAATGGTTCTAAAGAGTGTACACCTACAAATACAGCAGTTAGACAACTTATAATGTTCAAAATGAATACAAGAGAAACTAGGTTGAAGTAAAGGCAAATAGAAGTGGGACAATGGTGCTCTTGCAATATAGTTGTTTTTCCAACAGCGGCAAAGCAGGTAGCCCAAGATTGGGATTGTTTGGTCTTGGCGCGAGTAGCCGCATTGCTTTACACGACTAGCCTATTCGTCTTCATACTTCTTTTGCAAAGCTGCGAGGTTATGTATGACCTTATCCAATTTTTGGGTCACCACCATGATGTCATCACCACTCTGTAAAAAAAATAAAAAAAAATAAATGACTTTTTGAACAGATATTTTTTGTGTAAAATGTACAGATATTGTTTAGGTGTATACATAAAATTAAATAATTATTTAACAGATCATACCTAATAGATATACTTCATATTTCTCGTATAGCAATATATTTGATAATGTCACATCTACTCAATTTAATGTGTGATAGGAAATCAATTTAATTATTCAAATCTACTAGACTTTCAAATTTACTCTATATTTTTAAGTATAAAAATGTTTCACCAAAAAAAATGAGTAGATCATAGGTAAAAAAGTTAAAGTGCAGCTTGATTGCTGACCGCTCTACTCACTGCTTCAATCATTCTGGGGCTTTCCGTCTTTTTAATTTTTCGATAAACCAGGGCAATGCCTAATCCGATCATCAAAAAACCTGGTATCATGATTGCTAATATGTAGAGATCTTCAATGTCCTCCACGGATAGAGACTCCAGACACATGGGCTGCCAATTTCTCCACGAGTCCCTTATGTAGCCAGCTACGAACGTTCCTGCAGGGCATGGTGAATCCCCCTTCATGCCTCTCGTCGCCGAGTAGATGCTGTCAATTGCGCTGAGACCCCAGTTGATCAGATGTTCCATAATTTTAAACTTGGAGAACAGTTTGAAGAGAGTCTCTCAAAGTACGCTATTATAAGAGTTGATGAGCAAACAGGGAGGGCTGAGGGTGGAGAGCGAGAGAAAAGGAGATTACCTTTGTGAGAGCCAGAAATAAGAAAAAAAACTTTGAGGTATTCAGTCAGTGCAGGTAACAAGTTATGAACAAGGTAACTATTGTATATTCTATATCTGAAACCAAATCAAGGGTTAAAATGCTAAGTATTGGCTGTACTAAGAACTTTGGATCTTATCTCTTTACCAGTTTTATAACAAAAAAGAATCAACTTGTTTTAATCAACTTGTTACAGAAAGCAAAGGTTAGTAAAATGTCCTTGTCCTACTTTCAGACAATAAGTATTCATACAATAAACCAGTGTTATAATAATACAGCATACAGCTTGTACACTGATACATTTTGATACGGTGTATGTTCTATCAGCGTGCGAAAGAAAGGGAGTGCAGGATCTCATACAAGCGAAAGTTAGCAAAACTATCATATAACTGTGGCTTTGTGGTCTTACACAATGATGTTAATACAGTGTGTGATCTAACAGAAACTTTAATATATTCTGCTAATGTTAATATTAGTTTTTCCACTCAAGAGCGTAGTTTGATTTTGACATTGGTGGGGAGATAAATAATGTTATTATATTAATCTGCTCCAGCAGAAAGAAATATATCATTATAAAGTGGTGTCAAAAGTATTCATATTCATTACTCAAGTAGAAGTATAGATACTAGGGTTTAAAAAGACTTTTGTAGAAGTTGAATTATCAACTCAAGCTTTTTACTCAAGTAAAATGCAATGTCAGTCCTGGAGTGTCGATGTCCTGCAGATTTTAGCTCCAACCCTTATAAAACCTTGGCTACCTGTAGTTTCAGGTGACTTTATAAACCTTTAGTTTGTTCAGGTCTGCTTGATTAGACCTGGTGCTAAACACTGCAGGACATCGGCACTCCATGTTGCCTACCCCTGCACTAGGCTATCTGTTTCAACCACATACGGTATATGCCCATTAAAAATGAACGCTTTTTAATACAATTCAGACAAATACATTAAAGCAGTGGTTGTCAAACTGGGGATCGTGAGATGGTGCCAGGGGCCCCAGTTTTATAATATTTTATGAAATACATTACTTTATTATAAATTCTGTGTAACTAAACCTCAGAAAAATAAGGCTAATAAACAAAAGCAATACATTGTATAATTTAATGTTTTGTTTAATTCAAATTTTAAGTTTTAGAATGTTTATGTCATATATTTTTTTTGGGGGGGGGGGGGCGTGAAGAAATCCACTGTACACAAGGGAGGCCGCAAAAAAAGGTTTGATAACCACTGCATTAAAGAAACATACAGTATATGTGTACTACTGAGCATAAACATGTGTTCCATAGAGAGGAAGATATGAGTCTAGTTGCCTATAAATATTGTAATGGTGCAAAAAGTCAAACTTCAGAGCAGGGCTGCTGCTGGCAAAACTTTTACAGTGGTGCCCTATTTAGTTAAAAAGCAACAAAATCACACACAACTATAGTATGTGTGAGAATAGAAATATGCTATTGTTATCATTTATAATTGTATTTTGACAGCAACACAAACTACAAACATGCTATTATATATTATAGCCTATATTTCTGCATCTGTACTTGTGTAGCTAATGGACTTTAGTATACTTTACTGTAGTCAGTATAAATCCAAGCAATTTTGGAGAATTACTAAATGTCTTTCTTGTAAGTAAATTAAAAGTCAGGTTTAAGGAAACAGCAGATGTCTATTAACAAAAGTAAAAGTTGGTATGTATGGTTATGTGTTTGGTTGATTTAACACTCATGCATTCAGCTAAGTAGGTTTTATTAATGCAAATCAAATTTAGAGCAGTTATTAGCATATACAAAACAACAATGTCTTTAGCATAGATATCTTTGCCATGCTTCAAAACGCAACGCAGCACAATGTCATTTAAGTTGAACAACTGAAGTTACATGATATAAATTGGTATTGTATCACTATTTAAATCACACAGATGAGTTTGTGTCAGCAGCCAGCTATACATTTACACAGGCTTGTGAATGTGAACTGACCTGAAAGTGATGCGTGAGTTTTATTTCGTACTTTTCCATTTGAAGACAGAATACCGCGTTACTGTACAAACGGATGGCGGATGATATCAAAGGTTTTTTTAACGATGACAACCCGAAATGTAAAAAAAAGAAAACAAGCCGAAATTAATAGAAGTAACGAGGCGATTTTTAAAATGTAAGGAGTAGAAAGTACAGATAATTGCGTGAAAATGTAAGCAGTAGAAGTAAAAAGTCCGCGCGGGAGCCGACGACCGCGGTCCAAGTATACTTATAGCGCGGGAGCTCCCCCTGACACCCGTGAGATGTGGGAGGTAGCGAGGGAGATGTGGGAGATAGCGAGGGAGATAGCCCGTGAGGTGTGGGAGGTAGCGCGTGAGGTGTGTGAGGTACGAAAATTAACCATGGTTTTACTACAGTTAAAACCAAAAAAACATGGTTACTGTAGTAAAACCATAGTAACTCCAAAATAACAATGGTTTTGACTATCATGTTTTTTAAAAACCATAGTAAAACCATAGTTAGTGTAGTAAAATCATGGTTTTGCTGATAGTAATCAATACACCAAAAAAACATGGTTACTACACTTTTACCACAATATAACCATGGTTAATTTTCGCAAGAGGTAGCGCGTGAGGTAGCGAGGGAGATGTGGGAGATAGCCCATGAGATGTGTGAGGTGTGTGATGTAGCGCGTGAGGTGTGGGAGGTAGCGTGTGAGGTGTGTGAGGTAGCGCGTGAGGTGTGTGAGGTAGCGCGTGAGGTGTGTGTGAGGTGTGTGAGGTAGCGCGTGAGGTGTGTGAGGTAGCGCGTGAGGTGTGTGAGGTAGCGCGTGAGGCGCACGAAAGTGTGGGAGGTAGTGAGGGAGCTCTCCCTCACACGCAAAGAGGTGTGGGAGGTAGCGCGTGAGGCGCACGAAAGTGTGGGAGGTAGTGAGGGAGCTCTCCCTCACACGCAAAGATTTTACCCCATCTGGAAAATCATTCACTGCTCCCGACTGAGTAACTTCTCTAACTTTGCAAAGTAAGATAAATCCGTAATTTCTTTTTTTTAAATCCATTGCGCTGAGCTCTGCTATTTGAAGTAAGTGTACGTTTTATCATGGAATTTATATTTTCCGATCGACTTTTAAGAAGTTACTGCATTGGATATTTTGGTTTATTAACAGACAGTAAATCAGATGTAAAAAAGGTGTAAAATTCACACAGACATTACTTTTACATCTAGTAATGCATGCAGTTAGGGATATGTGTCTATTGGGTTCATAAGGTTCATTCATCCTTTTTTAAAACATGGAGTTTTCTTTCACGGACATTATGCCGCCTAAAGGAGACTTGGCCGCCCGGTTAAAAATATTCTACACTAGTCCCGCCACCGGAGGCGGTCCCTCATCCAGGAATTAACCAGGCTCGAGCCTGCTTAGCTTCGAGAGAAGACGATATCAGGGGTGCTGACCGTAGTACTGTCGCGAGTGAACGCCGCCGCGAACTGGAGCACTTTAAAGAATGCACGTGAGCTGAGCCTAGGCATGTACTGGCCATCGGTCCGCCGTGGGCCGATGGGAATGTTAAAAGTTGTTTAATGTAATTATATTGTTGCAGCAGTCAAGGGTCATACCTTCGTCTCTCACCGGACAAAAGAAGTTAAAGCAAGCTGCCAGACTGACAGGTAAACAAGCGTTTTGATTGCATGACGTGTCCATGTCGCACCGGCCAATCAGGTTATTACAAGCAGCAGGTGCAGATTGACCGGCGTATGACGTCAGATCACTGCGAGAACAACCCGAGAGCGGTCCTCTCGCGGCACCTTCCGCCGACCAGTCTGCGTTGCGCTGCATGTAGAGTAGAAAATACTGAAGGGCCAGCGCTGTTCAAGGACAGCAATTTACTGAAACCTACTGACAAAATCTCACAAAGTCTCTGAACGTAATAACGGAGAAATGGAGAAAAATAAAAGCCAAGCACTCGTGGCAAAATACTCCAAATGTTTGAAAACCAAGATCACTTTTTCCTGGCCCGCTGAGACTAGTTTAAAGAAGCTAGCGTGTGCTAAAGCCCTTATAAATCCAAATAAAAAGTGCTGCTTTTATTCACCTAGCGTGTTGACGTTTTATATTTCATACAAAGCAACAAATATGCGGTGGACCCATATTCGAGCCCAATTCGCTTTATAAGACCCTAATAAATCTCGCTCGTTTATTAGCTATACGTCTGTGCTAATAGACCAATACGACTACTAGCCAGCGGATTTAACAACATTTATTTAAATAAAGGATTCACAGAAATGAACGAATAAATCATTTGCTATTATTACAATTAAGACTGATTTTATTAAATATTTAATCACATAAAGTTCTCTACTGTTATTTTCAGTTTGTTAAAAACAAAAATTCAAAGAATATTAACGTACATTGCTAATACGACATGATTTCAGCGTAAGCTGGAAGAGTGTACAGAAATTGTCTATCCGGGGACTGAAAAAAGTCTAATATTGGCTTGCCTTTTCCTTATTTGCACAGTTTTTTTTGTTTAGTTTTTTTACAACAAAACCCGACGCCGAGTTTTCATTCGCGAAGTGATCTTTATAAGCTATACTGTATGATTACCAGCTGGACTGGACTGCCGCCTTGAACCTGACACCTGGACGGGGGCATCGTACCCACCGATTGCCCGCGTGCAGAACTTCCCTTACGAAAATTAACCATGGTTTTATTGTGGTAAAAGTGTAGTTACCATGGTCTATTGATTACTATCAGCAAAATCATGGTTTTACTACACTATCTATGGCTTAACTATGGTTTTTGAAAACCATGATTGTCAAAACCATGGTTATTTTGTAGTTACTATGGTTTTACTACAGTAACCATGGTTTTTTGGTTTTAACTGTAGTAAAACCATGGTTAATTTTCGTAAGGGTAGAGCTTAAAGTTCATGTTCGCGTCTTTTTGGCATGAACTGAAAATGATCAAATGTCAAAATAGCTTTTTAGCAAACAATTCCCAGGTGAAAAAGAAATATATTTAAATAGTATTTTTTGGGACATACTTAATATATTTAAAAGCTACTATACTAAATGCATTTTAAATGTATTATATTGAACCCACTTCAAATATATTAAATGCATTTCAAGATATATTTAAAGTCAATTTTAATCTATTTGCATTATATTTAATATATTGAAATTGTGTTAAATTGGAACAACTTCAAATATATTTAGTGCAATTTAAGTGTACTTCTTTAAAATTCATTTGAAATGCACTTCTCATACACTTAAAAATACAGTTAGAATACATTTAAAGCTTAATTTAACTGTGCTTTAAGAACACTTTAATAGTACTTCAGCATATTAGAAATATACTAGCATTACATTATTAGAACTGTATTAGCGTTACACTTCTATTTTATTATAAAGCTGTTTTTAATATTTAAAATGTTATATTAAAATCATTACATTTTAAGACACATACACAGATTTTGAATACAGAACAATTTAATATACTTCATATTGTGTTGTGTACATTACAAAAATACCTAAAGTAAATTAATCAAGCACAGAGACATACATAATCTCTTGACCAAAGAGAAACATATAAAACAAATATCAGAGAAATGCAATTACAGAGCTACTTCTATCAAATTGTACAACATTAACATTAAATGTATTAATGAAAAGTACACTATGAATATGCAATCACTAAATATTCATAAGCAATGATTATATAATAATCATAATGTAATTCTCTGCATAAAAAGTTAATGAAAAAAAAATGTTTAAGTGCAATTTAAAGACCGAGTGCACAATGTTTGAAAAACGCTTTGGAAAAGGAAATTGGGCCGACTACCAAAACACACTTGTAGCCAACCAGCAGTAAGGGGCGTGTCTACTAACTGACATCCTTGCCAGGGTTGCGTATGTGTGTGGTGGCTCTATCAAAAGAAGGTCCAGATTCTATTGGGGTAGAGGCATGTTTGTTTAGGTAATTTCAAATGTTAACATTGGCTTTCAAAAATAGTGCACTCTGCCTTTAACCAACTTAGATAAACCTATAAAAAGCTGAACTAAAACACAAAACAGTTTAGATGTCACATGTTTAAGTGGAGGGTCACTTCTTCTTGCAATTCAGACACCGTAGTAATTGAAGACTGCTTTATCACACGGGCTGTGAAAAGGAAACAGAATATATCAATTAACCAATAATGAAAGAACATTTGGATATCCATGTTTAAAATAAATTGGCATAGATATGTGTGATAAAGTGGGAAAATACAGTTTTTGTAAAGACAGTTTCTGCTTGATATCTGATAGACAAATTAAATAACTAAAATGTTGATATTGATTAAATGTTTACAAAATGACTAAAATGTATGTTGATATTGGTCAAATGTTGATACTTGTTAAATGTTATAAAATTAACTAAAATGATAGTTAACTTGTTTTAGCGTAACGATATGATATGTATGCATGTGATTGGTTATGCGTGTGTGTTTGCGTGGTCACGTACCTGCGTGCCTGACGTCATGCGCAGATAGAGTGAACGTCCCGAGACGCGCTTTATTCAGGATAAAAGTACTGAAGAAGCAACACGTCTGTGATTTTCTCTCTGTATATTTCTATCTCTCCTTTCAGGTATGACCTAATAACACAAAAGACACTTATGTGTTAAAGTGTAAATAGTGTTAAACGGTATATATTTGAGTTAAATGTGTTGGAAAAGGTTTTTTTATACTTTATCAATCGTTTTGAGTCGCACATGTATGAGCACATGGTTAGTATGAGTGCATCCCGATTAGCGTGTTGTTCGCTGTATATAATAGTCTCTAAGTTTATATTTTAAATTTGATGTGTAAGAGCTGGTAATGTTTATGTATTATGCAAATCCAGTGTTAAAAGCCATCGCTAACTCGTGTGTGCGGGTTATTTAACCCCTTCATGTCCATATGAGATTTGTTATGAGCTACGTGGTTTTATTGAAAATATACGTGTCTTTACTGAATGTAAGCGTGTTATTTTGCAAGTTTGTGTTATTGTAGCAAGTTAATCTTTGTTTAATACGTGCTGAAAAGAGAAGGCATTGAAAACTATGCATAGTGTGAAGTTATTTAAACTCAAATTGTCTTTGAAAGAAGGGTAAATGCATATTGCCATCCTTTGTACAATGCTGAAGTGTTGTGAAAATGTGCTATCGTGAAAATGTGCTATTGTGAAAATGTGTTGTTACCAAAATGTGTTTGAAATATATATATTGATTCAGGATAAAAGTACTGAAGAAGCAACACGTCTGTGATTTTCTCTCTGTATATTTCTATCTCTCCTTTCAGGAGTACTACAATTTTGGAGGCACCGCTGGGATTTATGTCAGACGGTTCATCCCTTTTGAGTGACAGCAACCGCCTAGCGACATTCATTCCTTACTTACCCAGATATGGAGCAGTTGAGTAAAGTGACATGGCACTGAACTGACTGAACGGAGCGTGCACTTGAGGTACAGCAAACACTAGTGGCAGCCAAGTTAAGTCAAATAAGTCAAAGTTCACGTACAGCACTGTGAAATACTGCAGTAAAAATGGATGATTTGCAAAGTCTTCAGGAAGAAATTGGTGAAAGACTGTGTACACTGACAAGAGAAAAATTAATTGAACTGAGTCAGTTCCTTAAAATCCAGGCGGAAGATGTAGCAAATGCCACGCGCCTGTCTCTAGTGGGTCTCCTCAGTAATCATCTGCTACGCAGTGAACTGGAGGAACTTGAGGATGAAGGCATGGCAGAGTTATTGAGTATAAATGAAAAATTGAGTGAAATGATGATTACTGATGTAGATGTGAGCGAAGCAAACAACATTTTGAGACCTGTAAAGGAAGGAGAAAATACAGCACAAAGTAAACATACAACTGAATCCCTTCCTGCTTTGCAAACAGCTATGAATGTTTTAAGGAGTGCAAGCCTGAGGTCACCAGATACTGTAGCAGTTAACCCTTCGCTTCCAGCACAGGGACAAATAATACCAACTGTATTGCACAGAGAGTTTAAGGTTTCCGGTTTTATTGGAGAGCCTGGCCAAAAAGACAGATTAACCTTCTCGAGTCTGGCACGTCAGATCGAAAGTGGCCTGAATAAGGGTTACCCAGAGCACGAGATTGTGGATTCAGTCATTCGAGCCATTACACCAGGCCTACAATTACGAAGCTACTTGGAAGGAAAGACAGGTTTAACTCTAGGAATGCTGAGACGAATCCTCCGCTCTCATTACCAAGAGAAAAATGCCACTGAGCTGTACAAGCAACTGACAGCTGAGTCACAACGGGCAAAAGAAACCCCACAAAGTTTTCTTATTCGTGTGCTGGATTTGAGACAAAAAATTATTTTTGCATCACAAGAAGATGAGTCAGGCTTGAAGTATGACCCGGCACTTGTGCAAAATATGTTTCTTCATACTGTACTAACCGGTTTGCAGAATGATCGCATCCAAAGTGACCTTCAACCATACCTGACTGACACCACAGTTTCTGACGAAACGCTGTTGGAAAAGCTTAATGTGGCGTGCTCCCACGAGACCGAGAGGCAAAGCAAACGAAAGAGTGAAAGAAATGCTACTGTGAATGTTATCCAAGTAAGTGATTCAACTCCTCATTCAAAAAACAAACAAAAACAGCCAAAATTCGATTTGGTTTCACAGTTGAAAAGTTTAAGTGAAGAAGTGATGCACATCAAGGAATCAATACAGCAACCCTCAGCGACATCACAACAGTGCTGTGCTGTCAACAATGACGTCTCAATTCTAAGAGCACCCCTTCAGTCGGCCCCAAAGGAAAACCAGGTACCACGGAGCCCGGTCTGGCTGTCAAATCAAAATAAGGTGGGACAGCAGCAGCAGTACCCGTTTCAAACCTCTCAATTCACACCACAGTCAAATCAACACTGGGTGAGTCCAATACCAGCGCCGTATTCCCAGCCATCTCACTTCTCTCAGTATGGAGCTCAAGAGTTTTATCCACCACAGTTTCCCACCGAATCACAGCCATATGCAGCAGTACCACAGCCACCGTATTTCCAGCCGTACCGACACCCACGTCCCGCAAGGGCAAGACAGTGTTTTCCTTGTCAGCAAGCTGGATCGACAGAACAATGCACCCATTGTTACCACTGTGGCAGCAATGAACACTTCCTGGCAGGTTGCAAACAGAGAGTGGCCCGATCACAGAGTAGAATGCAGTTAAACAGGGAAGGGTTGCCACCGCGGGACAGGGAGCGACCCAGCAACTAAAATTGTCCCCTCAGCGCCAAGAAGGAGTTAAGCAAGTGGAATTACAGCCAGAACTGATTCCCTTTGAGTGTAATTTAATTTCTGAATGTCAAGTTAACAAACACTTACCAGTGACTTCCCTTGTGGGCAAACAATGCTTAGTGACTTGTTACCTGAATGGACACAAAACAGTGGCATTATGGGACACAGGATCCCAAGTGTGTATTGTGGATCAACAATGGAAGAATCAATACTTACCTGGAGCAAGACTTAGGGATGTCTCTGAAGCAACAGAGGCTGCAGAAAACTTGAACCTCGTTGCAGCTAATGGTTCAGTTATGCCATATGAAGGGTGGATTGAGATCACGTTTAGCCTGACTCCACCTGCAAACAAAGTAAAAGAGTTAGTCATTCCTGTCCTTGTTATTAAAGACCACCAGCTGCCTAAGCCAATCATTGGATACAATGTAATTGAGCAGGTAATGAAACAAAGTCAAGTGAGTGAAGAGGGCAAAGGACATTTAGGTAAAACTGTCAGATGTGCTTTTCCGAACTTGAGGAGAAGTAAAGTTCAAACATTCATTAACTTGTTAACAGCTGAGAGTTCAAGTGAGTATTTAGTCAAGCTGACAAAAGACCACGTGAATGTACCAAAACATACTACCATACAAATCCAGTGCCAGGCCAAAATGCCTCACATTAAGCAAGACAGTGTCATGTTGTTCGAACCATCTGTCAATCCACAATACCCTGATGGCTTGGAACTCCTGGAAACACTGGTGAGTCTAAAAAAAGGGAGCCGACCTGTGATTCAAATTAATGTCCAGAATGTGACTGACCACAACATTATGCTGTTGGGGAGAACTGAACTGGGAACAATTCAAACAATAAAGTCAGTGTTACCTGCGGCAATGTCATCATGTGTGACCACAGCCTGCGTTAACGAACATGAAGAGTCAACAAGTGGGAACAAGACTGATAGTGATGAGGCATGGGACCCCCCAGTGGATGTGAATCATTTATCTCAGGAGCAGCAACAGAAAGTCAGACAAATGTTGCGGGAGGAGTGTCATTCCTTTTCAAAGTCAGATGCAGACATTGGATGTGTCAAAGATCTCCAGTTATACATCAACTTGACTGACCAGACACCTGTTGTCAGAACATATACATCAGTTCCGAAGCCATTATACCAAGAAATGAAAGATTATCTCCATGATTTAATTACCCAGGGATGGATTGAAAAATCTCACTCACCTTATTCATCTCCAATTGTCTGTGTCAGAAAAAAAGATGGCAGTCTCCGATTGTGTATTGATTACAGGGACCTTAATCGGAAAACAGTACCTGACCGCCAACCGATACCAAAAGTACAGGACATATTGGATGGTTTAGGAGGAAATCGGTGGTTCTCCTTACTAGATCAGGGGAAGGCGTACCATCAAGGTTTCATGACAGCAGAAAGCAAACCACTGACAGCTTTTGGTATGCCATGGGGGCTACACCAATGGGTCCGGATCCCTTTCGGTTTAACGAATGCACCGGCTGCATTCCAGCAATTTATGGAAACATGCCTGGAGGGACTGCGAGACGAAATTTGTGTACCTTATTTGGATGACATCTTGGTCTTTACAAAATCCTTCGACGAGCATTTGGAAGCAGTAAGGAAGGTCTTACAGCGCCTGCGCTCGTATGGAGTGAAACTTAAACCAAAAAAATGTGATCTATTCAAGGAAGAGGTCCGTTATTTGGGAAGGATAGTTTCTAAGGAAGGGAGCAGGATGGATCCAGCAGATACAGTAGCAGTGACAGCTCTCAAAGACAGAAGGCCCACCACTGTAGGAGAGTTGAGAAGGGTCTTAGGGTTGTTGAGTTATTACCGCCCTTTCATTAAGGACTTCTCGAGGATTGCTTGTCCTTTGTATGATCTGTTGAAGAAGGACAATAACAAAGGAGAAGTACAAACAAACGACAAACGGAAAAAAAGAACTCAACCTAAAGGTCATGTGGTCTTGTCAAGCCAGGCGATTGAATGGACAGAGCGACACCAAGCAATCCTATCAAAACTGATTGACTGTTTGGTCACCCCACCGATACTGGGGTTCCCAGACTTCATGAAGCCATTTGTACTCCACACAGATGCGTCAAATCAAGGACTGGGAGCTGTCCTATATCAGCACCAAGAAGGAAAACTGAGAGTGATCGCATATGGGTCAAGGACATTAACCACAGCAGAACAGAATTACCATTTACACAGTGGAAAACTGGAATTCTTGGCCCTAAAATGGGCTATCACTGAAAAATTCCGGGATTATCTTTACTATGCACCTACCTTTACAGTGTATAGCGATAATAATCCCCTCACCTATGTTTTGTCGTCCGCCAAATTAAATGCAACAGGATGCCGATGGGTTTCAGAACTTGCTGACTTCCACTTCACTATTCGGTATCGACCAGGCAAAGAAAATATCGATGTCGATGCCTTATCCAGGTTGACAACAGTCTCAGAAGAAACAATACCAGAGTACACAGAGGAACTCTCATCAGATTCCATTGGAGCTATGATCCAGGCGGTGGAAGTTCAATCTGAATCAGGAATGCCATGGTATGTTGCTGTTGCTTGCCAGAGTCCACTAACATGTATGGAAACCAGTGCAGAATCAACAGATCCCCTGTCCAAGGAAGGGATCAGGAGAGCTCAAAATGAAGATAAAGACATAGAGTGGGCATCTCGACACTTACAATCAGGAGTAAAGCCACATCCTAAACAGTGGAGGGCTATGGGGCCAACAGTGAAAGGTTTGATGAGAGAGTGGGATAAGTTAATGCTGGACAAAGATGGTATTCTGTGGAGGAAAACAGCGCAGAGAACTCAGCTCGTATTGCCAGCAGAATTTCGGAAAATTGCACTGGAACACTTGCATGATGGGATGGGACATCAAGGAATTGAGCGGACCATGAGTTTGATACGAGACCGCTTCTTTTGGCCCCGCATGCAACAAGAGGTCGAGCATTATGTTTTGAGGGCGTGCTCTTGTATTAAGCAAAAGAAACCATGCAGAGAGACACGAGCGCCCCTTAAGCCAATCACAACGACTTGCCCATTCGAACTCGTCGCAGTGGACTTCCTCCACTTGGAAAAATGTAACGGAGGATACGAATATATCCTTGTCATAGTCGACCACTTCACAAGATTCGCACAGGCATATGCAACAAAGTCAAAATCCGGTAAGACAGTGGCCGATAAACTCTTTAATGACTTTGCCCTTAAATTTGGATTTCCATCGAGAATACATCATGATCAGGGAGGGGAGTTCGAAAATCAGCTATTTGGACAGTTGCAAAAGTACAGTGGGATCACTGGATCAAGAACCACTCCCTATCACCCTCAAGGAAATGGGCAAGTAGAGAGATTTAATAGGACATTGTTGCAAATGTTGAAAACTCTCACAGAAAAACAGAAATCAAATTGGAAAAACTCCCTAAACAAGTTGATCTATGCCTACAATTGCACAAAAAATGATGTGACGGGTTACTCACCTTTTCAGCTCTTGTTTGGCCGGTCCCCTAGACTCCCAATTGATGTGTACTTTGGGCTTAACACAGACCGTTCATCTACAAGCCATAGTGAGTACCTGGAGTCATGGAAACGAGGAATGCAGGAAGCACAAGAGATTGCTAAAGAACATGCAAAAAAGGCAAGTGATCGAAACAAGAAAACTTATGATCAAAAAGTGAGATGTTCCGATCTTGACCCAGGAAGCAGAGTGCTTGTGAGAAACCTGACGCCCAGAGGAGGGCCAGGTAAACTTCGGAACTATTGGGAAGAAAGAATCCATGTTGTTGTACGCCGAGTTGCAGAGGATGCACCAATTTATGAGGTCAAACCAGAACAAGGAAAAGGGAGGTCACGAATATTACACCGAAACCTGCTGATGTCATGTGATCACTTACCTCTTGAAGTCGATCCAATGCCAAGACCTAAACCAAAGCAAGGGCAGTCACAGGAGAACTCCAACGCACCTGTAAATAGAATGGAAGAGAGTGAGTTAGACAGTGAAAGTGACTATGAGTGCTATGTTTCAATTGATCCCTACCAATTGAGGAAACAGTCAAGTTCTTGTGAGCAGAGTGAGGAGGAGGTAGTAATGCCAGTTTCTCAGGATGCAGCAGATGATTCAGCATCACAGTATGAACTTGGACAGCTACCTTCGAGGGCAATAGGAGATGTTCCAACACTTTCTAATGAACCTGTAAAAGAGAACAGATTTGGACTGCTTGAAAGTCAGAGGGAAAATGAGTCCGTAATTGCACAAAAACACTCACTTGTAAAGGAATCAGCCGAAACAGTAGAGTTAAGTAACAGATCTGAGGAGATGCAAAGAGAACATCATCATTCAGTGAGGCAACGACGAGCTCCAAAGAAATTCACTTATGATAGTTTAGGCACACCTACCTGTTACCAAGTCCAAGTTACTGGTCCTACATATGATCCACACTTTGTTAACATGTGGACACCCTCTGTAATGCCTTGGATGCAAATGGTGTTTCCCTACCAGGCATCATCATCATCTGGTTGTTATTAAGCATGAACTGAAATTGCAAAACATACATAGTAGTTGTTCTTACAGCCTGTAAAAGAACTAAAAAAAAAAGAAAAAAAAACATGGACTGTTTGCACATATACATATACACATGAAAATGGACTGTTTGCACATATACATATACACATGAAAATGGACTGTTTGCACATATACATATACACGTGAAAATGGACTGTTAGCACATATATATTACACATAAAATGGACTGTTGCTAGGCCAAAGAAGACATGGACTGTTTGCAAGGCCTAAAAAAAAAAAAAAAAAAAAAATTTGAATGAAGACTTTGCACATGCAGCTTTTTGAAAGCATTTTTTGCAGAGACTCTGGATTATTCCTTTTAAGTTTTTGTGGCACCAGCCTGGGACTTAAAAGTATTTTTGTTTTCAATGAAGTGGACTTCTTTTGCCTCTTTGAAACATTGAATAAGACCCTTGCACTTTCATTGTTAATGTGTGGAATAATCTATTGCATTTGAGTCACGAAAAACTCACCAGTTGATGTACACTGTGAAAAGGTGAACTTAATATTGAAAATGTGTATATGGGCATACAGGTGTGAAACAGGACATGGTATAAAGTGTATCAAAGGAAGAAGAAAACAGTGGGTAATGAAAAGTTGTAATGATTAATAAGAGCATTGGTGAATGTCGGGACGACATTTTTTGCTGTAGGGGAGAGTGTGATAA
Organism: Paramisgurnus dabryanus; assembly: GCF_030506205.2. Classification (NCBI taxonomy): domain Eukaryota; kingdom Metazoa; phylum Chordata; class Actinopteri; order Cypriniformes; family Cobitidae; genus Paramisgurnus; species Paramisgurnus dabryanus. Next base: position 36,078,313 of record NC_133351.1, read on the forward strand.
AGTGGGAAAATACAGTTTTTGTAAAGACAGTTTCTGCTTGATATCTGATAGACAAATTAAATAACTAAAATGTTGATATTGATTAAATGTTTACAAAATGACTAAAATGTATGTTGATATTGGTCAAATGTTGATACTTGTTAAATGTTATAAAATTAACTAAAATGATAGTTAACTTGTTTTAGCGTAACGATATGATATGTATGCATGTGATTGGTTATGCGTGTGTGTTTGCGTGGTCACGTACCTGCGTGCCTGACGTCATGCGCAGATAGAGTGAACGTCCCGAGACGCGCTTTATTCAGGATAAAAGTACTGAAGAAGCAACACGTCTGTGATTTTCTCTCTGTATATTTCTATCTCTCCTTTCAGGTATGACCTAATAACACAAAAGACACTTATGTGTTAAAGTGTAAATAGTGTTAAACGGTATATATTTGAGTTAAATGTGTTGGAAAAGGTTTTTTTATACTTTATCAATCGTTTTGAGTCGCACATGTATGAGCACATGGTTAGTATGAGTGCATCCCGATTAGCGTGTTGTTCGCTGTATATAATAGTCTCTAAGTTTATATTGTAAATTTGATGTGTAAGAGCTGGTAATGTTTATGTATTATGCAAATCCAGTGTTAAAAGCCATCGCTAACTCGTGTGTGCGGGTTATTTAACCCCTTCATGTCCATATGAGATTTGTTATGAGCTACGTGGTTTTATTGAAAATATACGTGTCTTTACTGAATGTAAGCGTGTTATTTTGCAAGTTTGTGTTATTGTAGCAAGTTAATCTTTGTTTAATACGTGCTGAAAAGAGAAGGCATTGAAAACTATGCATAGTGTGAAGTTATTTAAACTCAAATTGTCTTTGAAAGAAGGGTAAATGCATATTGCCATCCTTTGTACAATGCTGAAGTGTTGTGAAAATGTGCTATCGTGAAAATGTGCTATTGTGAAAATGTGTTGTTACCAAAATGTGTTTGAAATATATATATTGATTCAGGATAAAAGTACTGAAGAAGCAACACGTCTGTGATTTTCTCTCTGTATATTTCTATCTCTCCTTTCAGGAGTACTACATATGCATGTATGGAAGTTTTGTTAACTTCTCAGTTTACCTTTTAAAGCTTGACTGTGTCCTCATCAAGCGTGTCAGTTTTATCTGTCAGAGCACTCTACAAGTGGGAATGAAGATAGGATTAGAACAGGCTCATGAAATAAAGCAACCTGTGTGTATTACAGGATATGTTTTACATTGATAATTGTGTTTTATTTGAACCTAGATCATTTTCCATTGTTTGTCTATTGTGGTCTTGCAAACTTAAGGTTCACCTCTGTTTAAGGAGATTTAAGGACATCAGAAATGATGCCAAACAGGGCTCCAGACTGCTATCAAATGGTGGCATTTTGCCACCTAAATTTGAGAGTGTGCCACTGAATTTTACATCCGGTCGCACATGTGCGACCAGCAAATTTGACCTTTTTTTTGTGATATGACCACTGATCTATATAAATGACTGGATTGCGCATAGAACGCTTGACGTAACTGCGTGAGGTGAAGCCAGCGCAGAGTTCGAGCCGCCATCTTGGTATACCCAACCGGCAGAGAGCGTCATTGACTTCCATTCAAAATCATGATCAAAATTTACCCCCTTTACAGCGTATCAGTTACACAAGGTTAATTTTTAGGATATGTGTACGTTAATTATTTGTTAATTCTGGTGTTATTTGCAATGTTTATGTTTTAATCGGGCAGGATAATGGATTTATAAAAACCCGTTAAGGTGAGTGTGTCTGCTGCATTTGCTAATGACACGGGTATAAATAAAGTTTTTTTTGACATTCAGCTACACTGTGACGGTCAGCGTTATATCTCTAAATAAGTTTAGGTAACTTGTGTCAGGAAATGAACTCAGAGTCAAGTGCAAGTTTAACAATTTATTTAGAATAAAGGAGATGGAGAGCAAAGTCACTGGTAGATCCACACACGGCACACACCCGTTGACTCACTCTGGTGGAAACACTACTGTGGGAATGAAGCACTCCCACAGTAGGAGAGAGTGAGTCGGCGTTACACAATAATCCAGTACAGATCCGAAGGGAGAGAGAGAGCCACCCACGCACTCCGTCGAGAACACCAGCACCGTCACCACACGCAACAGAGGGATGATACACCCGCCCTGAAGGTGGATGACAGGCGGAGATGGAAGATGGAAAATCCAAGTTCTCAGACGGGTAATCCACTGTGAAATCCTGATGTAGAAGAGCCTCCCGGAAACCACTGGTCACCGCCTAAAAACGAAGCGAACCAGCGGTTCCGAGAAACAACAGTCGTTAGAGTTAATATAATCCACAATGGTAAAAGGTGTACTCCACTCACGGGTGATGATGCAAACCGGAGAGAGAGAGAGACAGCTGGTATACCGCCTAGAAACGAAGCGAACCAGCTGTACCGAGAGAAAAACAAAGTCAATATAATCCAGAACTCCACAAGCGAGCGGTCCGGGTGAAGACGAGTCCCCGAACGCCGAAACCAAACCTGGGGTAAACAGAGAAGGAGACAGAGAGCGACTGACAAGACAAGGCAGGGCAGCAGGACTGTGATAAAACAATGAGCGCGCAACGAAGGACAGGACTAAGTGCAATATAAAGGAAAAGGTAAACGAGACACCACCGGTGAACAATTACCGAAACAAGGGGGCGGAGTTAGTGAACACACGAGGAACCGGCACCACAGGTAAACAACACACACACAGACAGATCACACAGCCATCGATCACCCAGCAGTCATGAAAACTTGTAAGTTAAGATAACATAATTACAAAACTAGCAAATTATTGCATGCACATACTGTACAAAGCATGATTATTTATTTAGATTTCAGAATGAGCACGTTTATTGTCATTAATACTAAATATGCTGCGGTCTGTCTGCTGATCTGATACTGTAATAAAGATGAATGTATAATAACTGTTTAAAACGCAAAATGTACAACTTTCAGTAAATAACTATTTACATGCTTTGGACGTTTGTGTTGTAATAATGTACAGGGTAACTTCAGATATAAAAACGAAGACGAGTAAAGTGATGTTTTATCATTAAAATCTGATAACGTCCATTGATTAAATAGAACGTTTGGGTATACCAACATGGCGGCGCGGTGGCTTCACAAGTGTGACGTCATGTGCAATCCAGTCATTTATATAGATCAGTGGATATGACACTAATCTGAAACAGCACATTGTACTTTCTGAATCGATAATTAAAGTATTTATTAGTAATACAGTCTAAATTAGTAGACATGTGAATATTTGGTTAGCATGTTGTTTTACCGTGTGTGCCCCTAAATTTTCTGGTTGCGCCACTAAAATTTTCAGTTGGGGGCCACTGTGCTCCTAGTAAAAAAAGTTAGTCTGGTGCCAAATGGTGCAATGATGACTAGGCCAAGTCCCTTACAGCTTTACAATAAAAAAACGTTTTTTTTACAAGAATAATTCAAAAGGACAGAAATTAGCCACCTGGAATGGATGTGTTGCAAACGTTTTTCTTCACTCCACATTTGCCCCGATTAAAAAATGTCAATAGCAGTTGATCTGAAAAACAACAGGCAGGTAAATGATGATTAATGATTTGTTTTCGTTTTAAGATTTACTTACCCCGAGTACAATATATTAAGACAATATAATATAATCAAACCCAGCCTCGGCAGTTTTACAATCTCTCATAAAAGTATCCCTTCTTACAATGTCATTTTTTTGTCCATATGTAATTAGAAATACATTTAAAAATAAACAAAAAGACAATAAGGTTGTCAAGATTGAACTGATATAAACATTAGCCATTGAACATTACTGGAGTTATAATAACCATATCATGGTATTTTCAGGTAAGACAGCTCAAACATTCATTTTAAACTAACGTTAGCGTTGCAAGAGAAACATTAGAAAAACTTAAACGTGAAATCAAATAGCAACAACAAACTTACCACCAAGAATAAGTCTTTCTATGCGCTATATCTTCATTTGTTCCTGTCTACTTGGGATCTGGTTGGTCATATTTATGTCGCTGTGCTAAAAAAAAATGAAAGGTTTTAATGATTTCTGAAATGCTTAAGAGAAATGCCTAACGTTAGTCAGAAAATAAAGATGTTCCAATTACCACACGCAACACAGACATAACGTTACATAAAGAAGCTGGGTTAAATGTAATGTAATGTTTTACTTATTTAATAGTTAACTAAATAAAGAAATGTGAAAATCTGTCATCACTTACCCTCGTGTTGTCTTGTTCATCTCCAAACAAAAAGCAAAATACTTTTTCCCTCAACGTCAGATCCACAAAAAACTGCTCATATTTTAAATCGAGTTGTTTTATCTTAGTCCTCTGGTGAAATATGATCGCCGATTAATTAAATAAATACGTTTAATGCAGAGTCGGCATCTAATTTAACAGTTTATACGTTTAATGCAAGCGACCGCATGCACCTCTTGAACAACTGTACTGAACTGAACAAGTTTCAAATAGCACCGTGACGTGTTACTATGACAACAACCAATCAGGTTTAGTCACGTGTGTCACGTGTGTTGTTTGAACATAAACACTAGCAAACGTAAGATTTTAAGCAAATCTTTGAAAAAATAGCTTATTGTGCAATCGGAATGATATAATGTTGAAATGCTTGAGGAAAGTTCAATGTTAGCTTATTACAATTAATGAATCATGTTTTGAAAAAAGTATGTTTTATCCAAATATACTAAAACTTCACTAGAAGTACATTTGTGTTTAGCATATTTCTTAAAAGTGTAATTATGCATATATTTATTACCTGCATACTTTTAGTACACTTAATATAAATACATAAAAAATATTCTTAAGTTTAGCATATTTCTTTAAAATGTAATTATATTTATTACCAGCATACTTTTAGTACACTTAATATAAATACATTAAAAATATTCTTAAGTTTAGCATATTTCTTTAAAATGTAATTATATTTATTACCAGCATACTTTTAGTACACTTAATATAAATACATTAAAAATATTCTTAAGTTTAGCATATTTCTTTAAAATGTAATTATATTTATTACCAGCATACTTTTAGTACACTTAATATAAATACATAAAAAATATTCTTAAGTTTAGCATATTTCTTAAAAATGTAATAAAGCATATATTTATTACCAATGTACTTCTAGTACACTTAATACAAATACATTAAAAATATTCTTAAGTTTAGCATATTTCTTTAGAATGTAATTAAGTATATATTTATTACCAATGTACTTCTAGTACACTTAATATAAATACATTAAAAATATTCTTAAGTTTAGCATATTTCTTAAAATGTAATTAAGTATATATTTATTACAAATGTACTTCTAGTACACTTAATATAAATACATTTAAAATATTCTTAAGTCTAGCATATTTCTTAAAAATGTACTTAAGTATATATTTATTACAAGTGTACTTCTAGTATACTTTTAAAAAATATGTTTAAATGCAATTTAACGTATTTTTAATACACTTCAAATAAGTATGTTGGAAATACAAATGTATTATTAAAACTGCAAGCAGTGATGGAAGGGCCCTCGCACACATGACACCGCCACGCCTTGGCATAAGAATTAAAGGGAACAGTAGTAAATAGGCATTTAAGCATGTAAACATAGGTGAACCATTTAAAAGTGTAGTATAATGTGCCACATTTCCGGTTGCTAATTACAAATGACAGCGAGGTAGCATTGTGTAAGATAGCATGAGAGAGAGAGAGAGAGAGAGAGAGAGAGAGAGAGAGAGAGAGAGTGAGTGAGCGAGTGTGAGTGAGTATGAGTGACTACATGTAAATATTGGCACGTAGATGTGTTCAGTCCAGGACTCTTATCAATCATGTGAAGTTTGGGACAAATCCAACATTGCATTATCATTGTAAACATGTTACTTCCTGTTACCAGCTGGTGGCGCTATGACCATAACTGACTATTGGCATCATAAGTGACTATCAGTGATGGGAGTAACGCGTTACAAAGTAACTGTAACTGTAACTCCACTACTTTTAGCAGTAACGAGCATGTAACGAAGTATTTTTTTAAATCAAGTAACGCAATTACAATTACTGAAATTTAAATGAGTTCGTTACTCGCGTTACTCTATTAGGTAAAAAATAGACAAGACATATCTGACGTCGCAGGACCGTAGTTGGCGGCGCAATGATTAATTACACTTCATCATAGCTGACAGTGCATACAGAATGAACATGAAAAATCTAAACGGGACAACATACCTTTGTTCTGACTGTTCAGTACTGTTCATATTTACATTTAAAAAGCAGACACTTAAAAGTTACTTTTTTAAGTAACTAATTACTTTTGATATACAGTAACTGGTACAGTAATTCAGTTACTTTTAAAATAAGTAACTAGTAACTGTAACTAATTACTAATTTTCAGTAAATTGCCCAACACTTGTGACTATTGACATGTAGATGTGTTCAGTCCAGGACTATATTAATCATGTGAAGTTAGGGAAAGATCGGACATTGCATAATCAGTGTAAACATGTCACTTCCTGTTGCCAGCTGGTGGCGCTATAACCATAAGTGACTATTGACATGAAGATGTGTTCAGTCCAGGACTCTTATTAATCATGTGAAGTTTGGGACAGATCATACATTGCATAATCATTGTAAACATGTCACTTCCTGTTGCCAGCTGGTGGCGCTATGACCATAAGTGACTATTGACATGTAGATGTGTTCAGTCCAGGACTCTTGTTAATCATGTGAAGTTAGGGAAAGATCGGACATTGCATAATCAGTTTAAACATGTCACTTCCTGTTGCCAGCTGGTGGCGCTATAACCATAAGTGACTATTGACATGTAGATGTGTTCAGTCCAGGACTCTTATTAATCATGTGAAGTTAGGGAAAGATCGGACATTGCATAATCAGTGTAAACATGTCACTTCCTGTTGCCAGCTGGTGGCGCTATAACCATAAGTGACTATTGACATGTAGATGTGTTCAGTCCAGGACTCTTATTAATCATGTGAAGTTTGGGACAGATCAGACATTGCATTATCATTGTAAACATGTCACTTCCTGTTGCCAGCTGGTGGCGCTATAACCATAAGTGACTATTGACATGTAGATGTGTTCAGTCCAGGACTTTTGTTAATCATGTGAAGTTAGGGAAAGATCAGACATTGCATAATCAGTGTAAACATGTCACTTCCTGATGCCAGCTGGTGGCGCTATAACCATAAGTGACTATTGACATGTAGATGTGTTCAGTCCAGGAATCTTATTAATCATGTGAAGTTAGGGAAAGATCGGACATTGCATAATCAGTGTAAACATGTCACTTCCTGTTGCCAGCTGGTGGCGCTATAATCATAAGTGACTATTGACATGTAGATGTGTTCAGTCCAGGACTCTTATTAATCATGTGAAGTTAGGGAAAGATCAGACATTGCATAATCAGTGTAAACATGTCACTTCCTGTTGCCAGCTGGTGGCGCTATAATCATAAGTGACTATTGACATGTAGATGTGTTCAGTCCAGGACTCTTATTAATCATGTGAAGTTTGGGACAGATCAGACATTGCATAATCAGTGTAAACATGTCACTTCCTGTTGCCAGCTGGTGGCGCTATAACCATAAGTGACTATTGACATGTAGATGTGTTCAGTCCAGGACTCTTATTAATCATGTGAAGTTAGGGAAAGATCGGACATTGCATAATCAGTGTAAACATGTCACTTCCTGTTGCCAGCTGGTGGCGCTATTACCATAAGTGACTATTGACATGTAGATGTGTTCAGTCCAGGAATCTTATTAATCATGTGAAGTTAGGGAAAGATCGGACATTGCATAATCAGTGTAAACATGTCACTTCCTGTTGCCAGCTGGTGGTGCTATAACCATAAGTGACTATTGACATGTAGATGTGTTCAAGTCCAGGACTCTTATTAATCATGTGAAGTTTGGGACAGATCGGACATTGCACATTGCATAATCAGTGTAAACATGTCACTTCCTGTTGCCAGCTGGTTGCGCTATAACCATAAGTGACTATTGACATGTAGATGTGTTTAGGTCAGGACTCTTAGCAATCATGTGAAGTTTGGGACAGATCGGACACGGTATGCCTGAGTTCCAGCAACCTGTTTCATAGCGAAACATCAAACTTTGGCTGGCCGAAACAGACACAAATTTTAATATAGAATCAAATCCTTCGCAATTTAACATCACAAAGGCCTTAAGATGAGACTCGCCAAATATGATGATGATCCGACGAAAACTGTAGGAGGAGTTAGTTAAAGAATGACTGCTGGAAATGAGAAAAACTGAGCCAAAATCTGAGAAATAATTCAAAATAGCTGACTTCCTGTTTGGTGTAGGGCGTTGCTCCAAGAGACTTTTTTGTAGGGCTTGTAATAATACATGAGCATACCGAAATTCGTACATGTAAGTTACACACAGTCCAAGGGCTGTTTCATTCAATATTTGAAAGTGGCGCTAAAACATGTTCCTTCAGGTTGCCAGCTGGTGGCGCTATGGCTATAAATGAAAATTGTTATGTAGATGTGTTCAGGTCAGGACTCTTAGCAATCAAGTGAAATTTGGGACAGATCGGACACTGTATGCATGAGTTTCAGCAACTTCCTGTTTCATTGGAAAACATCAAACTTTGTCGGGCCAGAACCGACACAAATTTTTACGTAGAGTCAAATCCTTCGCAATTTAGCATCACAAATGCCTTAAGATGACACTCACCAAATATGAAGATGATCCGACGAAAACTGTAGGAGGAGTTAGTTAAAGTATGACGCCTGGAAATGACAAAAACTGCGCCCAAATCACAAAAATAACTCCGAATAGCTGACTTCCTGTTTGGTTTACGGCTTCGCTCCAAGAGACTTTTTTGTAGGTCTTGTCATGCTACAGAAGCGTACCGAATTTCGTAATTGTACGTCAAACACAGTCCGAGGGCTGCTTCGTTGAAAATTTGTAGGTGGCGCTATAGAGCCATTTTCCCACGCCTAATTCTAAAGCCTACACCACATGTAAATTTTCATCACTCTTGACATCTGTGCAAAATTTCATGAGTTTTCGAGTATGTTTAGGCCCTCTAAAGTCCCGCTGAAGTCGGAGAAGAAAAAGAAAAATAATAATAATAATAATAACTCCTTGAAGAACAATAGGGTCCTCACACCCCGGTGTGCTCGGGCCCTAATAAACATACTATTTGTATTTTAAGTATATTTTTAATACATTAAATACTACGTCTTTTTGACCTGGGTTGGTCACTGCATGTCTTAAACGACTAAAATTTTTTTGATTTAATATTTTTACGTTTTCCACACCTGTATGTGTAGGCTATGTATGTATATCTGCCTGTCACAGCCTGCATTAGTTGTGTTAAACAGTGATTTTGTGTTTATGCTGAGTGTTGCTTGTACAGCTGTACACAGCATATATTCTCCTGATCTGCCGCTGGTGCGCCGTCAAGATATGATCTTGTGTGTTACGATTCGAGTCCATCATCCGCTGAGGTGGGTAGCGTCTTCGTTCGTGGCACTCACTATTTCTTATTGAAGCGAAGCAGCTCACACCCCATTTATGGTGCCTGCTTCATTTCAGTGCCATCCCAGGCCACACTCACTGCTGTGCGTAGTACCAGGCAGCCACAATTAACCTACTCCTGCATATGGTGGAACGGCATACAGCTGGCTCCAGTGGGGAGCATACATTCTTGTGCAGGAGGCTGTAGAACCTCCACATGGGAGAAATGATGATCTACAGCCATTGCTTTATTGTTTCAAAAAGGAGGGATTTGTAATTGTTCAATGATGCAGCTCAGTCCTATGCTGTGACTGAGACAGACTGTGATTTAATCAGATCCGAGGACTGATTCCTTACATTAGAGCTTATGTCTTCATTTAACACGGGAGGGTTTTCCCAGAGGGGAAACCTGTCTCGCATGATCAAAGTCACGCACCGTTGTTTGCGTGCTCTGGTAACAGGAAGAAAGCCATGGCTTCTGTCCCAAGGTCCTGTGTTGGGTGCGCGTTGTCGATGTGTGACGCTGACAAACAGACGCATCCCTCACAGGTTGTTGCGATTATGGAAAGCCAAAAAGATCAAAATCGCTAAAACTCATCATCGGCTATGGCACTGAAATTGCCTTGGAAAGGATGGTGGTATGTGTTGGACTTTAAGGCGTCCATTGCATGTTCATAATTTAGAGGAAAGGCACAAGATACAAATATCTAAGTTCAAATATTTATTGATCAGATATGAAAAAGTTTAACAGCGCGCTGGATCGTTTCAAGGCCACAAGCGGCAAGCAACGAATGCACAGCATTTGGGAAAACATTTATTTAAAGAATATATGACGTCGTCGTTCTTCTTAGAATCTCCACCCACAAAGGCTGCTCTTCCTCGTGAATCTGACTCCCTTACCACACCCAATTTCAGCCTGTAGGCAAAAATGGACACACACAGACACGAAGAACAAACACAGGAGATTCTGTTTCTTCAAGGTTGAGCTGCCCTGCCCCCATTAAGTTATTCTATATGCAACCTTCATTTCATTGGTTAATACAAATTTATCAAAGACAACATCTTATATTTATTACATCAATTATTCAATGATTAATACTGATTAAGTAAGAAATACGTTGCATATTTTATCCTGTGAATATTAAAGCATTAGTTAATACATCTTTGCCTGTTTACTTTTCTCCCTCAGGCCTCTCTCTTATCTTAACAATTTCCAGATGTACATTCCTCAGCATATGCTGTTTCTCCCCCAACCGAAAACACACAGACAAAGTTCTTGTATTCAGCACAGAAATCTTTGTTGTAACAATACACATAATTAAGATTATAAACAGCACAATTAGTAAAACAAAATCAAATCCCACAATTCCCTCTCTTGACTTCTGAAAGAGGTCACACATTTTCTCCTCATCATCCTCCAGGTTCTGTAGGCCTAAGGGCGGCATGCTGTATTTGGGTGGATTTTCTTTTTTCTCTATTGCAGACACTATCAGTCTGTTACACAGGGATCTCCATTGTTTATGCCAAATATTATGGTGATTATAATTGCAGTTATAACTCCTAGGGCCCACAGAACCTTCCAATTTCCATATAGCTTCATCTCTGTGGAAAAAATACACTTATGCCTATTGGCTAATACTCAAATAACAATCGTAAATTCAAAAAGGAAAAGAAAAAATGAAATATGAAATTAATACTGTAGAATTGTATAAGAAACTTAAGAAATTCAAAGATCAAAATTCAAAGGTCAATATGGTATGTAGTTACCCAGGTTATAATGAATATATGGTAATTGTGATATTCAGGTCTCTAAACACTTCTGTCAGGATTTCCAGCACTTTGTGGAAATCCAATTTATCCAGGCCACACCCCAGCCGGGGAGTGGATACACTTGTTATGTTTTCTTTCTCACACCACTCTCTCATACATCTGAGGCTGTAGGTAAAATTCTCATATGTTGGTAAATCAGTACAATTTTGTTTTGTTATTAAATGAAAAATCAATCTGCCGTCGTCCTCATGGGTAACTGCACATTCACCTGTGTGTTTGTTCTGTCTTACAACCTTTTGTGTACCGTACTTCGCTTTGAACTGTACGGCTATACCTGCTCCGTAGGCACAATCTGTGCTCACACAGTGTGCTAGGGGTTCTGTTACTGGGCTGGAAAAAATGTCACCTTTTTTATGCACATTGTTACAGTGTGTTTGTTGACTTTGTTGTTGGTGTTGTGTGAGTGTTACCACTGATGTGTTACCACTGATGTTTCACTTCCTGTTTGTCCTCTCTGTATTCCAGCTGATTCACTTTCACTTTCAACACTCTCCCTCTCTTGGACCTGAGTCCTCAGGTCCACAACTGTGTCTGTTAGAAACCCAATCATCATTTGTAACAGCTGTGTCGTTCTCACAATTTCGTTGTGTGGTAGCCTGGCAAGAAAAATGTTTAATCAGAGCAGTTAGTTTGTAGAAATAAACATCATTAGTTAGTGGCAGGATAGGGTCCTTCACCAGGGCATTCCTCGGACCCGGAAACTGACGACCTGTTAGCAATTCAAAGGTTTTGAAACCAGAAATCCTGTTAACAGAATAGCGAATAGACATTAATGCAATTGATAATGCCTCAAGCCATGTTATTTTTGTCTGTGCACAGATTTTGTCAGGTCAAGTTTAAATGTCGAAGTCAGGTTCATTATTTCAGTTTTGCTCTAACATTGGGGTGATTAAGCAGCCCCGAAACTATATTTCAATTCCAGTGCGTGTTTGTCAATTTTGTCAGATCTAACTTTGTCTTGGGAAACCATGGTTGGGGATATAAGTGGTTTATTAGGCAGTTGACAACAGCCACTTCATTAGGTACCTTCACAGCCTGTAGTATGTGTCAGGCTTTGCTAGCATTTATTATAGGCCGGCCTTTCCTGGTTTCAAACCCAGCTATCTGCCATATGGCAGTTCCATATTTACTGCACCAATCACATATGCAGAGTCACTATAAATAATCACCCTCTCTTCACCAGTGTAGTGCAAGGCTATGATAACAGCTATCATTTCAGCTCTCTGTGCTGACTGCTTACCCTCCAATTTACCACTCACTCTAGTCACAAAATCACCCTCAACCTGTTCAACCACTGCAAAACCTGCCGTCAATGTGTCATCTGCTGCTCTGAAACAACAACCATCTGTAAACAATATGATTACCGGTTGGGGAGTTGTCAGTGGTACCGCAAACAAACCATCTCTCAATCTGTTTGCTTTTTCAGTCAATGGTATGCAGTCATGTGGCTCACCCTCAGTGATGAGATCTGCCATGTGAACACCTTCATGCACATATATGATGTCTGGGCTGGCAATTTCCTTAAATACAAAGTTTGTCACAATAATCAGTTATTTTTCTATTGTCACAGCTTTTCCTGTTTACCTTTTATAGTGTTCTATGGTGTTCTTTTTTCTTTTTCAATTTATTTCTTTTATCTATTTTAATTTCCTTTCTTCCATAGCTGTTCTATGACATCTATATTTGCTTTTTAGCTTAATACCATCATTGGAGTTCTAACTTCCTCTGTAGATATCAAATTCAATTATGCATTTCTTCCTGTCAGATTAAATAGGAGTCTGACTTGATTACAGAACAGGTAGTCACACCTAACAACAAAGTTCTTGATCAGCCTTTAAATTTGTCCAGCTGATTTTCTCATAAAGATTGTCTGTGTCCCTACAGTAACAAGGTCTTTACTAAACATTGAACGGCTGTTTACTCTTTCCCCTTTTTCACTCAAAGGCTCGTATGAAGATGAAAAAGTTCAGTGTCCAGTGAAGTATTGTCCAGTTTTTCTCTTGCCTCCAAGAACAATATTGTCTTTGTGAGTCTCTTTCTGGATTCCACTCAGTCTTTTTGGTGTTTCATCCTTGTAATTGTCTCTGACCATATGCAGTGCCCCCTTCACTGCTTGAGTTCAATTATAGTCCCATTCAAATAGAATGTGTTCTCAGTCCAGTTTATGAGTTACTTCTCTCTTTGCAACTCCAACACTTTGATGTCACACACAGTTTTTCATTGTCTGTTTCTTGCCAGCTTTTATTCACTTTCTTGAATGTCAAAGGATCAGAGCTTTCAGCCTTTCAAGGTTTAACTTAACCCATTGCAAAATATTGCCTTTCAATTTAAAATAAAATTTATCTTGTGACCACCTTCCATCATCAGATGAAGACTCCTCTTCATTTTGTTAAATCTTTTTTCCTTTATACAATCTATCTGTTTCATTCACCTTTTAACAATTTTCTGTCCTTTTTTTAATTGTTCATCTTTATTTCCACATTTAATAACTTGGTCTCTACTCTTTTCTCTAATTTGTTGTTTTTCTTTCAAAGCTTCGCCTCAGTCTTTCTGCTAGATTTTGCTTAATCCCATTTATGGTTTTAACAGACTCATTATATCACAGACACACTACATTTTCACACAAATAAAATCTACATCTACATTCAATTCACCGCTATTGATTTGAAAAACAGGCTGTTTCATTTGGGCTTTGGCTTTCTCATAAGGAGGAGGTGTGTGCAAGGAGGGGTAGATCGATTTCACTGGGGGTGGAGCTGCAGGAGGAGCCGTAGGTGTCACAATTGAGTCTGGCTGACTGTTTCCTTGTTTAACTTCCTTTGGCTTTGCAGCTGCACCACTGTCAACTTCCCCTAACTAATACAACCTCTTTCTGTCTTTTCTTAACATCTTTAGGATCAGTTTGGGCCATCATTAATTGAATTATTTTTTGCCATGCCACATACACCGGTGAACACACATATTCATCACACTCTTTCTGAAATTCAGCCATAATATATATCAACGTTCAATACACGGTACAAATACTATTACAATACAATTTCTCAGACAAAACCACAACAATAACAGTAAGACGTCAATTTTCTTTTCCAGTATTCGTGGGCCTTACACCGCACGGGCTGCTGTACACCCCCTACGGCTACAACCGAGTCGGTATTTTATAACACCTAATGTATTAAAGGAATCCTCAACCTTATATTTAATTCTGTTAACTTACACCGCCATTAACAGTATTCGTAGGAATTTCACCTAACGGGCCTTTCACCCAAATTGGTACTTTATAGCGCCTAATGCACTAATGGCCTCCAACCATAAATTACAATATTCGTAGGATTTTCACCTAACGGGCCTTTCACCCAAATTGGTACTTTATAGCGTCTACTACGCTAAGGGCCTCCAACCCAATTTTAATAAATCTCTTAATATCTATAAAAATAAAAGTTTTTCACTCTGATCATTTCGTATTATTTAAATAATCAATTTCAGTTCGGAGCTCCTTATCAACACAAGTAATTTGGTATATTCAAATAGCAGAATTCGATAAAACAGGCTTCTGCTTACCTTGTTTTAGTAGAGCGCTCTTTTTGTGTTGAAATGGAGCCCTCCCTTACTCTGGTTTCTTCAATGTGAAACCCTCCTTCCTCTCACTCTCTCCTTTCCCTCCACAAAACGTCGGCGGTCACCAATTGTTGGACTTTAAGGCGTCCATTGCATGTTCATAATTTAGAGGAAAGGCACAAGATACAAATATCTAAGTTCAAATATTTATTGATCAGATATGAAAAAGTTTAACAGCGCGCTGGATCGTTTCAAGGCCACAAGCGGCAAGCAACGAATGCACAGCATTTGGGAAAACATTTATTTAAAGAATATATGACGTCGTCGTTCTTCTTAGAATCTCCACCCACAAAGGCTGCTCTTCCTCGTGAATCTGACTCCCTTACCACACCCAATTTCAGCCTGTAGGCAAAAATGGACACACACAGACACGAAGAACAAACACAGGAGATTCTGTTTCTTCAAGGTTGAGCTGCCCTGCCCCCATTAAGTTATTCTATATGCAACCTTCATTTCATTGGTTAATACAAATTTATCAAAGACAACATCTTATATTTATTACATCAATTATTCAATGATTAATACTGATTAAGTAAGAAATACGTTGCATATTTTATCCTGTGAATATTAAAGCATTAGTTAATACATCTTTGCCTGTTTACTTTTCTCCCTCAGGCCTCTCTCTTATCTTAACAATTTCCAGATGTACATTCCTCAGCATATGCTGTTTCTCCCCCAACCGAAACCACACAGACAACATTCTTGTATTCAGCACAGAAATCTTTGTTGTAACAATACACATAATTAAGATTATAAACAGCACGATTAGTAAAACAAAATCAAATCCCACATATGGGTTGGACTCCCATTTCCTTCTAGACCTGAGGAGCCATCATGTGTTTGTCTAGACCAGGGATGGGCAACTGGCAGCCCGTGGGCCGCACACGGCCCGGGGTAAATTTTAATACGGCCCGCTGGACCATATTATAATTAATCAAATACTTTTAAAATGAAGATTTTTGTATTTGGACGTAAAACCTCCCAACCAGCAGGGGGCGCTAGGTCCCGCGGATCGTCACAGTGTATGGGCTTATGTGAAGAAAAGGTCTTCACGGGGTCCGAAAACCCAAGGTCCAACCCGAGACCTGATCAGGTTCGGGTCTAAATGTTTCACGCGTGCCTTGGACACAGGTCGAGTACAATAATCGGGTCTTTGGTTATTTAAAATGAATGTGTTTTTGCCGAACGGACCCGAGAAGCCCTGAACTATGTGTGTGTTAATGTGTGTGTTAATGTGTGTGTCTGTTAATGTCCTTAAACCTCTCCTCTGTTTGCCAAGAGCGCTTAATTGCGACATTGTGTGGCTGGCGATAGGTACATTTTCGTTGAGACAGACATGTCAGATAATTTTAAATGTACATTTTAGCGGTTACCTTGGTGTCATCGTTATATAAACAAATGGAGCAGCTCGCCAAATTGGTTGCGAGCCCACCGGGGGGCTGCAGACTGCACACACGTCAGTTTACAGTCGGGTCCAGTCGGGTTCAAAACAATGCCACTGGTTTGAGTGACGGATCGGACTCGAGCCAGAATTACTCTTAGATTTGAAAGCTAAAATACATTGTTATTAACATTTTTATATATTTTGTTTTGAATGTATGTATTATTTATTATTATTATTATTATTATTATAACGTATATTTATTTTAAATAATTTTGTTATCTGAGGGCAGGATGAGAAACTCCTCTATACTAATTTAAAAGTGCCCTGTTTGTTACAGATGTTAAAGCAATGCAGTTAAGAAGTTTTATCTAAAAATGCTTTGTCCACTGAAAATAAAGTTATGATTTAGAATTAGCATAATTGCCAAGTTTAATAGTTAAAATCTTTAAAGACCGGTTCATTGTATATTGTGGTTTCTTAATAAAGAAAATTAAGAATGATGTAAATTGTGCGTGTGGTTCTGGCTCCCTCTGTATAATGGAGAAAAATGCTGGCCCTCGTCATTATCAAAGTTGCCCATCCCTGGTCTAGACAGACATCACATCTGTGGTTTCTTAAATAAATTTCTAAGGAGGTCTGCAATCAAAGTCATGCATCGTTGTCTGCGTGCTCTGTTGCTGTGGAGGAAACATTGGTTTCCATCCTAAGGACTATTTTGGGTGTGCGCTGCTGGTGTGTGACGCTGACAACAGACGCATCCCTTACAGGTTGGAGTACAGTTATGATAGGCTGATAGGGACAAAATCACAAGAATGTTGATTTTGGGATAATGGCATTTGTGGTCTCTGGCAGAGCATGTGAGCGGTGCGGAGCGGGAGCGGAGCGTTGAGCGGTGCGGTAATATTTCAATCATTTCCGAAAATTCCGCTCCGCTCGCTCAATACGCTCAGCACAGCTCGCTCATCCCAGAATGCCCTTTGGTTATTTGCTAGTTCGAGAATCTGTAAAAATGGCTAGCAATAAGTTATGGAGTTCAAATATTGTTTAATGAAGTTGTCAGCCTTATATATAAATGAAAGAAATGAAACTAAGATGACAGAATAACTGTAGCGTCGTCTGCATCTAGATGCAGTTTTAATGATTAAAATAACTTTAATCTAACTAATCAACACAAATACAAATATATTTGTACATAATATAACTGATTGCTTACCAGCATTAAAACCACTTAAAATAAAAACATTTATAGTTCTTTGTGTATGTACAGCAGCCACTCCGTGGATGAGGAAGCTGTAGCCAAAAACGCCGGTGCCTTTAGTATTAACTGACTGAACACTTGACTTACCTGGACATTTAGATATTACATTTTTTCATCAACAGTATCTGCGTGGAACATTATAAACATTGATGATAATCTGCAGACTCGACTGATTCAGCACGTCCTCTATTTTACAGAGAGTCCGCTTAATTAACGGCTTTTCGTTCGGTCCGCGTGAGCTAAACATTTTTGTTCTGTAATTTGTTCTCGTATAGGCTATATTTCTACATATTTTCGACCATGTAACATTTGGGATAAAATGTAAGTTGTTATAGATAGCATTTAAGCTTGTTCTTGTTCTGAAATGATGAAATGTTTAGTCTGACTAAAATGATCTATCCAGATGAATTTAGCCAAAATAATGATTTATTCGTTTTCATACTATATAGATACATGTTAATTTATCTAATAATATACTATTGAAAATGCCATAAATAAATATTCTGTATTGCATTCGTTTTGTACATTTACAGGTTCATAAATACAGTCGAATTTTAATTTCTTTAAGACACTGTGTTCTGTTTTTACCATGCAATGTAAATTCGCACTTAAAAACCTTCTTGTTAAGAAATTGTTCTTCAATTTATTTTAGTTTTTTCAAATAATATATTTATATAATATTATAGTTTGTTAATCTTTTTCTCATAAGGGGAACGAATTGTTATAATATTTCGTAATTACTTATTACATTTATTAAAACTTAAAATTGTGAATTAGTAAAACATGTGGATGTCGTGGAAACAAATTGTTAATTTGAATTATATCCGTATCAGTTAAACTAGGTCTAATAGCCAACAAACAACTGTACATAACTTCGATTTATTAGCTAATACTTTAATTAAATGCAATTATCCAAGAACGTCAGTACAGAAAACAATTAGGCTTACTAAATATTTTTTATGTCGGAGCGGGATCTGAGTGGGAATTGGTTTATTTTCGAGCGTGAGCGGAAAGTTAACGGAGCGCTTGCTTAGGCGGTGAGTGACTGAGTGGAGCGCTTGAACAGTAGAGCGGAATATTTAGCGGAGCATCACACCGCTCCGCACCGCTTACATGCTCTGGTCTCTGGACAAACTGTGCTCGTTGACGACAGTTTAGACCCAGGCCACTTGCATATGGCAGATGCCCTGTAAGGCAAAGCCCATTCTCTGGGAGTTAAGATTCCAGCCAGATGTGGTGTACCACATCTGAAGATTATTTGGACGCGCAGAGGTAGATCTGTTTGCGTCTCAGGACACCACACACTGCCTTATTTGGCTTTCTCTTCTTACCTCCAATCACTCTGTCACAGAAGTTCTGGAGAAAGTTTGCCAGAGATATGGTAGCTGTCAGCTTGGCCTCTGAGGGGGCCAGGCTCGCAGGCTCAGGTCTCCCAACTGAGGTTGAGGAGACCATACTTTACTCCTGACAAGTGTTGGTCAAGTTACTTGGAAATAGTAATTAGTTACTGATTACTGATTACTTCCCTAAGAAAGTAATCCCGTTACTTTACTGATTACTTATTTTCAAAAGTAATTAGTTACTTTACTAGTAACTTTACTAATTACTTTTCAAAAACATGATGCACGACATGAATATGCTACAGTATGCAACAGGGCCCGGTTGCATAAAGCACCTTAAGTGTAATTTTCCCTTAAGATCATCCTTATGTTTCATTTAAACTTAAGGGTGTTGCAAAAAAACCTTAAGCTTTTTCTGTTGCATCTCCATGGCAACAATAGTATTTTATAAACCTGGGTCGCTGTCATGAAACATTTAACCATTACCCTTACTTAAGAGAACCATTTAAGGGATTATACTGTATGCAACACCCTTAAATTATTCTCTTACTGTAGGTAAGGGGTATTTACCCCTTAAGTGTCATACTTAAGGGAAAAACTTAAGGCGCACTAATTCGTGGGCGTGATGGCGTTTTTTAAGTCTGCTAACAATATCTATAGCATACTGTCTACAAACATTAATATCAACATTACTATACATCGTTTAAACGGTCTATGGATTTAGCATCAGTGTATGGTGAGGGTCTCTGTTTTGAGATACATGCTTTAGCATCATAAATGTAGTATTTTGTTACAGAATTTCAGATGACAACATGCAAAATATAAACGGGACTTCTTACCTTATAACGATCGCGAGTCGAATCCGGTCTGTTTCATTTGTGTGAATAACCCATGAAATCAGTCTAATAAAATTTATCAAATGACCATTTTTGTCCACAAATGCGTATAATCCATGAAATATAGTAGTCTGTTGTTTACATCAGAATTCGCGTGAACGTGAGATGGAGCCGCAGCGGTCATGTCAGCTTCCACAAATGCGTACAATCCATGAAATACAGATATATAGTCTGTTGTTTTACATCAGATTTCGCGTGAACGTGTATGAGATGGAGCTGCAGCGATCATGTCAGCTGGGGGTTTAGGAATTTTTTCAGTAAGTTTCACATTGCTGTGCCGGCTTGCTAGTGTTTGCTTAGATTTGAGGTGGAATTTTTCGCTGTGGATAAAAGTGTTATTCCCATGCAGAGTGTACAGCGGACGCTGATGTTTTTGTCACCTTTAACTATGTTAAACTCAAAGTAATGTCGGTACTTCCAAGCATTAAACGCTGCATAGTCTTGTTCTCTTCCGAGCTCCATGTTGTCTTCTCACGTTCAACAATACACCAGGGACGGATTGGTAATCTGTGCGTTCTGGAAAAGTCCAGAACGGCCGTTCAACGGAGGGCCGTCGCCTGGCCGTCGGCAAAAAAAGTCTAATAACACAATATGAACAGCCAACAGCAGGGGCACTAATACGATCACTTATATGCTGCTACGTGTAAAACAAAAACGAGGAAGAAGAGTCGGCCTACTAGCTAGCCGTGATTGGTCCATGAATTCGCCATCCTGAGCATCCACAGCCTGGTCATGATGAGGGACTGACAGAGTTACTTCACATCAGCAAAAGGTCCTGTAAGTGCCAGTAGTAGCAGGACACGTGACATTATAATATAATATACACAATATAAAAATAAATAAAACTCGTGTGCAAATTAACGTAATGTGTGTGTGTGTGTGTGTGTGTGTGTGTGTGTGTGCGCGCGCGCGTGTGTGTTAGAGAGAGAGGCGCGGGCGCGATTGAACAGTAGAAACTTAAAAACAATACATACTCCATCATTTTGTTCATATGGGACATCATTCATTTGTATAAAGTCGAAATAAAAAAACATTGTGCTTTTGTCAAAGTGTAAACTCTTGTCAAACTGCATTATCTACAACTGTCATCTAACCAAAATCACACACACACCAAAGCAAAAAATATTTATCCAACCCCATTTAAAAACAGTCTATGGGTGGACATTCATCGTATTGCATTGGTTTTCATTTCTTTCATTGACTTTATTGTATATGAGAGGTTGTAGTGAGCTCACATTTTCTGCTACAATGAAGACTAGGTATTGAATTAAAAGGGAAAATATCAGGCATGCATTGCTACCACTCTAAACATGCTAATATACAAGAAAGAGGGCTAAATAAATGACCAAATTTTAGGTTAAACAAAAAAATCCTAGCTTGCACTATCTGTCTGTCTTCCATCAGAGTGCAGTTTTTCCTTGTCTTTCATATTTGTGTTTAGTATTGTGGAATTGGCAAAGACCTGGTGGTTGTTTGTGAAAGCTTTACAGACAAAATTTATTGGGCTTCGCCATTTTCATTATTTTACAGACTTATTATACATCAAAGTGTAATATGACTGTAATGGCAAAAAACAATGTTTGGGTTTTTCCTCTAACCCCCTGTTTTCTTCCTATTGTTTTTAAACCACTTCGAGAATGCGGGTACTCACAGCCCGAATCCAAGAAAATCCAAGAGTGTTGTCATTCAATGATTTATCCGTATTTATTGCAAATAAAATAAAATACAAAACATAGATGCAAATTGTTTTAAATGTCCTTAAATATGATTTTATGGCGCTTGGAGTTCAGCTTTTTAATACAGCGCTCCCGTAGCGCAGATCCAGTACAAGGTCAAAGACTGTATCTGCTGACACGCCTTCTCCTCATTATGCACTACCCACTCCAACTTATAGGGTAACGCCCTCTCCACCTGTTAAAGGTGCACTTCTCAAATGCAACACAAAAGACAACTATAAGTAAATTGTAAAACCATAAATAAATTAAACTGTGGCTCCTACACACCAGCCCCTAATTGTTCTCTATAGAATCAATTATTTAAAATAAATACAAAAAAGGAGCCAGTTTTCAATAATCTCTTTTTGCTTTTAGAAAATATATGTATACATTACTTCCCTTATTGGTAATCTTTAGGAGTCACCGGACATTCTTCAGTCTCCAGAATTCGGCATAGCTTGGTAATGGGCCTATCAAGGACTGAAGTCCGTGTCTGGAGCTTTACGGACCGAACCAGCCCCTTTGGATCAGGCTTGGTCTCTAGCACTCTTCCTAATGGCCAGGATCCTCTAGGAGCAGTGGGGTCAACTACCAGGAGAAGATCTCCAACATTCAGGTTCTTCTTCACTCCAGTCCATTTTTGCCTCTCCTGGAGTAGAAGAAGGTATTCTTTGGTCCACCTATGCCAGAAGAGATCCGCCATGTACTGGACCTGTTTCCAGCGGCGTCTGGCATAAAGGTCTGATTTCAGGAAGGTTCCAGGAGGCAGAATGGGCTGGGTTTTCAGCAGGAGGATGTGGTTTGAGGTCAGCGGCTCCAGGTCGTATGGGTCTGAGGACACTGTGGAGAGAGGACGGTTGTTTAAGATAGCCTCTACCTCACAGAATAGAGTTTGAAGACCTTCATCATCGATGGTTTGTTGATGGAGTGTGGAGTTCAGCACGTGACGAACAGATCTTATAAGTCTTTCCCAGACTCCACCGTGGTGTGATGCGGTTGGTGGGTTGAAACTCCACTCAATTCCATCAGGAAGCAGGGCATCCTGAATCTTTATTTCATTCAGTGTCATCAGAGCCTTCTTGAGTTCCACTTGAGCACCCACCAGGTTTGTTCCATTGTCAGATCTGATGTGCTTAACCTGCCCCCTTCGGCAAACAAATCTTCTCAAAGCGTGAATGCATGAGTCAGTGTTTAATGAGAAAGCTACTTCCAAATGAACAGCTCTGCTGGACATACATGTAAACAGAACTCCATACCTCTTGATGGTGCTTCTTCCTCGCTTTACTTCAATCGGGCCAAAGTAGTCCAATCCGACATTGGTAAAGGGAGGGAGGTCAGGTAAGATTCTTTCCAGTGGCAAATCTGCCATTTTCTGCTCACCTGCTTTGCCCCTCACACGTCGACACGTGACACATCTTGAGATCACCCTTCTGGCTAAGGAGTTAGCCTTACTAATCCAATATTTTTTATGGAGCTCTGAGAGCATGTGGTTTCTACCACTGTGACCACAGCGTTCATGAATGTGTCTTAAAATAAGAATTGAAATGTGTGATTCCTTGGGCAAGATGCAGGGGTGTTTAGTTTCATCAGGCATGGCAGCTTTATGTAGCCGGCCACCTACTCTTAAAATGCCTTCATCTAGCACAGGATCGAGCCTACAGATCCTGCTGCTCCTTTTCACTTGAGGTGGGGTCATTTGCAGTGTTGTAATTTCAGCTGCGAATGCTTGTCTCTGAACATAAGAGATAACTGATCTTTCTGCCTGTGAGAGATCCTTCACTGTGAGGAGCTGTCCACTGGGTTTGGTGGCTAGTTTTGGGCTCACCTTTAGGCTGTGGGAACGGGTAGTGACTTGATACGAGGGAAAGTTATTTTGTTTTTTGACTCTCAGCATCAAGGTATTTTTCAGCTTGAGGTACCATGCCACTGCTTTAAGTAGCTTCATCCAATCTGAAAAGTATGAAATAAGCTGTTCTGTGGGCGTTTCAGTGTTCGCCGCTGTTGTAAACACAGTAGTGCTTTTCCTAACCTCTGGATCATCCTGTTTCACTGAGCCCAATGCCTCCACCACTGGCCAGCTTTCCTCTGGCGTCCATAGGAACTCTGGGGCATGCATCCACCTCTTCTGTTCCATGAATTTGCCTGCACTCAATCCTCTTGAGGAATCATCAGCTGGATTGTCCTTGCTTCTCATGTATCTCCATTGAGACAGCTCAGAGTTGTCCCGAATCAGCGAGACCCTGTTTGCTACATACGTCTTGAATCTTACGGTGTCACTTCTAATGTACTTAAGTACGGTTTGGCTGTCAGTCCAGAAAACAGAGGGCTTTAAGACTAGATGTAGTTCTCTCCTTAGCATTTTGTCCACCTTTACCAACAATGCTGCAGCGGCCAGCTCCAGCCGAGGTACTGTGATGTTCTTTAAAGGAAGGACTCTGGACTTTCCCAGGAGAAAAGTGACATGTACAATGTCCTGCTCATTAGCTTGTCTTATGTAGCTTACTGAGCCATAGCCACTCTCACTGGCATCAGCAAAGTGGTGTAGTTCTGCACATTTTGTTGTTCCATAGCCCTTTGGTTTCAGACAACGTGCAACACTGAAGCTTTTTATTTTTTCTAAACTTTTTATCCATTCCTTCCACCTGTCTACTAAAACTTGGGGCAAAGGTTCATCTCATCCAAAGCCTCTCTGGCAGAGTTCCTGTAACAACTGCTTGGCTGGGAGAATGAGAGGAGCAAGAAAGCCGAGGGGATCAAAAATTGAACTTACAACAGAAAGTATGCCTCTGCGGGTATGTGGCTTTTGGCTTAAATTGATGTTAAACTGGAAATGGTCAGAGTCCACGCACCACTGCAGTCCCAGGGCTCTTTCAATGGGTAGGCTGTCTTTGTCAAGATCCAGTGTTTTGATTTCCTTTGCCCATTTTTCTGTTGGAATGGATGCTAGAACTGCTCGGCTGTTGCTGACCCATTGAGTCAGCTGGAATCCACCTTTGTAGCATAGTGCAGTGAGGTCTTTTACTAGCTGAATGGCATCAGACTCTTTGGCCATGGACTTAACACAATCATCCACATAAAAGTTGTTCCGGATTGTTTCAGCTACATGAGGGAGAAAACAGTTTTCATTGTCATCAGCAGTTTTTCGTAATGCAAAACTTGCACAACTTGGGGAGGACACAGCACCGAATATGTGCACAAGCATACGGTATTCATTTGGGGTTTGACTGGTGTCAGCCTGTGGCCACCACAGGAAGCGCAAGTAGTCCACACCTGATTTTTCTACTCTAACCTGATGGAACATTGACTTAACGTCAGCCATAATTCCAATGGGTTCTTTGCGGAATCTCCAAATAACTCCGACAAGAGAATTGGTGAGATCAGGACCCTGCAGTAGCTCTGTGTTAAGGGATACACCTCGGTATGTAGCTGCACAATCAAACACCACTCGTAGTTTCTTCTTTTTGGGGTGGTACACCCCATGGTGTGGTATGTACCATACCTTTCCAGGTGCCTGTGTGAGTTCCTCCTCTGGGACCTCCTCTGCATAAATATTCTCAAAGATGTCATTGATAAATGCAACATATTCCTGCCTGTATTGTTCATCTTTTTTCCTTTTCCTTTTCAGAGTTTGAAGACGCTGCTCTGCAACTTGGCGATTGTTAGGCATGCTGATATCAGCCCTCCTAAAGGGCAACTTCAGATGGTAATGTCCATCTTGTAAGACCGCCTCATTGGCTATCTCTAAAAACCTTCTGTCCTCAATTGACATTTCGGTCCTTTCCTCAGATGCTACCTCACTAAAATCCTGGTTATACTTGTCACAGTGTTTAACTGTGTTCTGTGTTTGTGTGTGTTTATTGTGTCAGTCACTGATCATCAGCATCACCTGGACTCATTAGTTAATTACCTGCCTCTTGTCACCAGCTGTTACCAATCACCTTTTGTATAAATGCTGTGTCCTGGGTTGTGTCTTTGTGGGATCGTTGTTCTTTGTCACTGGTTGTTTGCTCCTGTTCACCATCTGTGTTACTCCTTGGAATGTCTACAATTTGTACTACTGTGAGCTTTAATTATGTTTATTAAAACTGTTTAACCTGCACATCCTTCTCATTAATTGGACCGTGACAGAACAATCCCACCAGTATAGAAGGAGCGAGTTATCCAGTCACAGGATTTGGACACAGGGATTCACAGATGGATCAATCACAAGAGAACGACTTGGAGCGGGTGAGACCCGCACTGAGTGCCAGGGTGGCGGACTGGCAGCAACAGATCCAGTTGTTGCGGAGTGGTTCCGCGTCACCCACACCATCCGTTTCCCCCAACCCCATGGAGTCGAGTGGTCAGCTGGAGCCTAGCACAGAATTTCCTGAGAGATACGCTGGTGAGCCTAAGTTATGTGAAGACTTTATTAACCAGTGTTCTCTGCATCTTGAGGTGCATCGCAGGACTTTTGAGACTGAGGACTCTAAGGTGATGTTCGTGTTACTTCTGCTGACCGGCCCTGCGGCCATATGGGGGACGGAGGTGTGGGAGAACCAGCACCCATGCTGTGCTACTTTCAAGGCACTGACGAGGGAGATGATTTGGGTGTTTGGCAAGACTGAGGTGAAGTCTCCCTCTCAGAGGTCCAGGAGGTCTCGCCATAGGAATTTTTTGAGGGGGTGTAGTGTGCACCAGACTCTGCGGACTGGGAGGCTAAGTCTGCAGGAACAGACACCCGAGTCCTTTCACAAGATGGCGGCCACGCCTGAACCCCTTCACAGAATTGCTGCCACACCCACTTCTTTGCACCAAACTGCCTTGATGAACTCTCCAGCGCTGCCTGAGTTCCGATATTTAATCGCCAGTCTGGTGGATACACCACTGGTATCTGTACGGGTGGCTGGGGTGCCCCGTCCTGTGCTCCCCAACTCTGTGATGTCTGAGGTATGTTTTCCGCATTCTGCACTTCCCATATTTGGCATGGCTCTGTGGTGTGCGTGGTCCGTGTTCTGCTCTTCTGTCTCCCGTGATGCCTTCCAGGATCCCGAGCCGAGTGAGTCATCTGAGCCGAGTGAGTCATCTGAGCCGAGTGAGTCATCTGAGCCGAGTGAGTCATCTGAGCCGAGTGAGTCATCTGAGCCGAGTGAGTCATCTGAGCCGAGTGCTGAACTCTCGGCCTGTTTTAAGATGGCGGTTCCCAAGCTCCCTGCCCTCACTGCCTGGTCCAAGAAGGCCAGGGTTGAACTCTCGTTCCTATTTAACCTGGTCCAGAGGGCCTCTTTCTATTGTCTCCCTCTACCCAGGTTCCTGACACCACCAGCACCACCCTGGGTTCCTGTCCAGCCAGTTCCGCCCTGGCTTCCTGCCTTGCTGTGGCTCCAGCCTCCGCCCGCGGCCCCGCCCTGGCTCCAGCCTCCGCCCGTGGCCCCGCCCTGGCTCCAGCCTCCGCCCGCGGCCCCGCCCTGGCTCCAGCCTCCGCCCGCGGCCCCGCCCTGGCTCCAGCCTCCGCCCGCGGCCCCGCCCTGGCTCCAGCCTCCGCCCGCGGCCCCGCCCTGGCTCCAGCCTCCGCCCGCGGCCCCGCCCTGGCCTCCTGCTCTGCCGGCCCCGCCCTGGCCTCCTGCTCTGCCGGCCCCGCCCTGGCCTCCTGCTCTGCCGGCCCCGCCCTGGGTTCTAGACCCTCCATCCCTCCCCCAGGTCCACCTCCGTTCCTCCACCCACCTGAACTTTTACGTGTTGTCGTATGGAGTGTCTGGAATCCACTCCTTTAGGGGGGAGTACTGTCACAGTGTTTAACTGTGTTCTGTGTTTGTGTGTGTTTATTGTGTCAGTCACTGATCATCAGCATCACCTGGACTCATTAGTTAATTACCTGCCTCTTGTCACCAGCTGTTACCAATCACCTTTTGTATAAATGCTGTGTCCTGGGTTGTGTCTTTGTGGGATCGTTGTTCTTTGTCACTGGTTGTTTGCTCCTGTTCACCATCTGTGTTACTCCTTGGAATGTCTACAATTTGTACTACTGTGAGCTTTAATTATGTTTATTAAAACTGTTTAACCTGCACATCCTTCTCATTAATTGTACCGTGACAATACTGTGATATCAGAAGCTGTTCTAGACCTACAACTGATATCCTGTTCACAGTCACACTCTCTGCACTGCCATCAGCACTTCTCAGAGGTCCATTTACAACCCACCCTAACAAGGTTCTAACTGCATAGGGGCCCCCACCTTGACTATTAATAACCTCCCATGGTTCTATGCATTTTGGAGCATTTGTGCCAATCAATAGCTGCACCTTTGAATTAATGCTGGGAAGTTTGACTCGACTTAGATATTTCCATTGCGCTAAGTCTTTCTGCTTGGGAATGCTGTTTGTGGTAACTGGCATTTCCTTTTGAGTGAAGAGATCAGGAAGAGGTAGGAAATTATTGCTGTCCAGTGCTGAAACTTCCATTCCAGAGACAACATGAGTTTGAACAGATTTTTCTTGATTCATTGTGCGTAGAAGAATGTGTGTTTTTCTACCCTTCAGATTGAGCCCAAACATAAGATCCTCAGAGCAAAAGCCGGCGGAGGATCCAGGGTCCAGGAGGGCGTATACCTGTAGGACTTGGCTGCCCTTTGCTGCCTTGACCTGAACTGGGACAATAGACAGCACACTCTCTTGGTCTCCAGCCCCTATATGACCACATAACTCTGCTGATGTATGACCTATAACATCAGAGGGTACAGTTGCTTTTTTTGATGATACCATCTTTGGCCTCAATATGTAGAACACTAGGGTGAGCTTGCTTGCATACTTTACAGCTGAGACGCCTTTTGCAGTCTCTGCTAATGTGGCCTGTGGAGAGACACCCAAAGCATATGCCTTTGGTCTTTAAAAAACTGAGCTTGTCTCTATGCGTTATCTTTAAAAAGTCTTTACACAAATCCAATGTGTGTCTTGAGCTACAGAAGGGGCAAAAAATACCAAACTTTGTCTCCTTTTGGGCAATAGCTATACTAGTGGCAAAACTACTGCCAGATGACTTTGAGAGCTGTGATTTGACTGGGGATCTAGCATTTCCTCTACTAGCTGACTGATCTTGAAGATTACCAAAGACTGGATCAGCTGCTATGCGGGCTTGGTTTTCAACAAAGCAGACTAAATCTAAAATCCTTACCCTACGACTACGCTGTTCTTGCAGTTCATAAGCCTTGTTACGCCATCTCTCCCGGAGCTTATATGGTAACTTGAGCACAATGCTTCTCATATTGGATATTGTATCCAGCTCCTCCATATATTCCATTTCCTCCATAGCATTGCAGCAGCTCCTAAGAAACATGGCATAATCCTGTAGTGATTTAGAATCCTCAGATTTTATTTGTGTCCAGGATAGGGCCTTTTCCATGTAAGCACAAGAGATCTTGTATTCATTTCCAAAGTTTTCCTTTAGCAACTTCTTTGCTCTCTGGTAGCCTCTATCTGGTGATAAGTACTCACAGCTCTTGACTAGCCTTTGTGCTGGGCCTTTAGTATATTGAATAAGAAATTGCAATCTATCTTTATTGTTGTCAGTTTTGCTTTCAATCATATTTTCAAAGGAGTTAATGAATGACTTAAACTCAAGAACTTGTCCATCAAAGAATGGAACGGTACCTTGAGGTAGTGTAGACAGGAGTTGCTGTTTCATAAGAATTCTTGTTAATTCACTCTGATTTTCCAGAATTTTGATCATATGGCTTTCCTGTGCTAAACTGGGTGTAGGAATTTGCCATTGAGGTACAGCCAACTGAGTGGCTGGGACTGAACTTACAAGTGACTGGGGAATGACCGGGGGAATACTGTGAGCTGAGGTCTGCTGTAGTTGTGGATGGATATCACTTCTGGCACTTGGCTGGACAACAGGTCTGCTGTGATGTCTGTCTGGGCCTAAATTAGGAAGGGGAAATTGAACCTGAACACCTGACCTGGTCCTAACTACTGGGGAGGTCTTGTCATGAAAATAAAGTGAGCTATCGAGCTTTTCATCTAATGGTACATATGTAACACTTGGTATTTCTGTCTCCACTTCATCTGCTTCTGCGCCTAACACAGGCATCTGAACTGTGACATCAGACTGGGATTTATACATTTTCGTTTCAGCTTCTTTCAGATAATTAATTTTTGCAGTAGTGGCTTCAATTTCAGAATGCAATTCCAAAGACTCTTTCGTCGTAGAATATGCTCTTGTTCCTTAATCGCATGCTTTTCTTGCAGCTTTGCTGCTTTAGCCATTAAAGCTACTCTCTCTGCTTCTGCACTAATGCGCAATGATACAGACGATGTATGTGATCTAAATGATTGTGAATCAGTATCCTGAAGATGTGCATTTGCATTGTCAAGTAACTCGAGAGGAAAAGATTCTTCTACATGGGTGTCAGAAGGAGGGACTTCAGCCATGGCTTGTGAACCTGAAT
Source organism: Paramisgurnus dabryanus (assembly GCF_030506205.2). Lineage (NCBI taxonomy): Eukaryota > Metazoa > Chordata > Actinopteri > Cypriniformes > Cobitidae > Paramisgurnus > Paramisgurnus dabryanus. The sequence goes on from NC_133351.1 coordinate 36,108,342, forward strand.
TTTCTATGTCTGAAATCCATTTCTCAACGTTAGCAATAAAAGCCATTATCTGTATACATCTAGGCTGATACCATGTTTCATGATCTTCCTTTTTTGCTTCCTCATCCAACATTTCACTATAGGAGGCATGCACGGCTTTGAACTCTTCAAAAAATTCATTAAACTTAATCATGTTTTGTCCAACTTCATCAATAAATTCTGGAGTAGTCATTAAATTATGCACAATGTTCATTCTCCGTGTTACATGCGACATTTTTCCTCCTCTAGATGAGCGCAATTGCGCAATAGTTTCATTCATGTCTTTAAGAGAAGTGGTTTCCTCTTCGCCAGAATCGGCCATTATTTTCAAAAAATAAACTTCCAAAAATCACAAAAAATATTTATCTTGCTTCAATCAATGCAAAAGTTTTCAAAAATGTAGAAACAGTTCGTATTCTTTCCAAGTGTGAACGTATCTTTGCGTTTTATTCATTCGAGGCAAGCCGCAATTTCACCGCTGTCAATTGTTTGGCCACGCTTTAATAAACTTCAAAAAATGATCACAGTTCATCAACTCAAAAATCTGCGGTGAAATTCGTTTCTGAATCCTTAAAATAATATTTCCAAACGAATAATTCTTCAAAAATGTTCGCTTTGAAAGCACATACCTCCACCGAAGTGTTTTCTTTGTTTGATCTGCCACGCGTTAAGCCGACGCTTCCTTTGTCTTCAGATCGCGCAGTTCCAACATAAATCCTCCAAAACCGATCCAAAAAAGTCCTTTAAGAATTTACAGCCAGTCTTTGACGTTTTGTAATGGCAAAAAACAATGTTTGGGTTTTTCCTGTAACCCCCTGTTTTCTTCCTATTGTTTTTAAACCACTTGGAGAATGCGTGTACAGGGTCAGACTCACAGCCCGAATCCAAGAAAATCCAAGAGTGTTGTCATTCAATGATTTATCCGTATTTATTGCAAATAAAATAAAATACAAAACATAGATGCAAATTGTTTTAAATGTCCTTAAATATGATTTTATGGCGCTTGGAGTTCAGCTTTTTAATACAGCGCTCCCGTAGCGCAGATCCAGGCCAAGGTCAAAGACTGTATCTGCTGACACGCCTTCTCCTCATTATGCACTACCCACTCCAACTTATAGGGTAACGCCCTCTCCACCTGTTAAAGGTGCACTTCTCAAATGCAACACAAAAGACAACTATAAGTAAATTGTAAAACCATAAATAAATTAAACTGTGGCTCCTACAATGACATTGACAAAATATTAAATAACCTTGTCTGAAAGTCTGACAGTATTGTGTCATATTAACAGGACATCCTTGTGTCTGTTGCGCACGGCTAGGGGCGAATGGCCGGATGATGGGCCTATTTGGGAGAAAGTCCAGGGCTGTTTTTTAGCCCCAGTCCGTCCCTGCAATACACTGACTGACGGCGCGGCGCTCATACGTCATTGTCACTCGACTCGCGTCACGACACGAGAGAGTTTCACGAAACAAAATCAAGATTAAAAAATAACGCAGTAACGCAGTCTGCTAACGGGGAAGTAACAGTAATCTAATTACTCGTTTTGCAATTGTAATCCCTTACTTTACTCGTTACTTGAAAAAAGTAATCGGATTACAGTAACGCGTTACTTCTAATGCGTTACTGCCCATCACTGCTCCTGACAGTCCCAGTCAACTGCCCTGTTGTTGTGGTGAAGTTTCTGTAGGAGCAATTCTCTGCTGGCTAAACTCCTTCCACTCTTAAGGTTTAGGTGGCAGCAGTCTCTGTCCACCATACTCCTTTGGGAAGGATGTCAGGGTCCCAACTGAGGTTGTGGAGACCATATGATTACTCCAGAGCTTCCTCAAGGAGAAAGCTTAGGCCTTAAGTAGAGAAACTTCACTTCTTGGTGTTCAGCTCACCTGACAGACCCAGTCAACTGCCCCTTGACGTGGTGCTGAAGTTTCTGCAGGAGCAATTCTCTGCTGGCTAAACTCCTTCCACCCTAAGGTTTAGGTGGCAGCAGTCTCTGCCTACCATACTCCTTTGGAAGAATGTCATGCTACCAACTGAGGTTGTGGAGACCATATCATTACTCCACCTTTATGGTATAGGTTGCAGCAGTTTCTGCCTACCATACACTTCTGGACTCTCTGAGGGCAGTCTACATACCAGGCCACCTGAATGTGGCAGATGCCCCTTCGAGACAACAGACATCGCCGGTGGGAGTGGAGACTTCATCTAGATGTGGTGAACCACATCTGGAAAAGGTTAGGACGTGCAGAGGTAGATCTGTTTGCATCCCAGGACACCACACTTTGCCCACTGTGGTTTTCCATGGTACAGGCATGGCTGAGGCTACGTCTCCCGGTTTTGTTTATCCCTCCATGGGGAAACTTTATTCCCTTAAGTGGAAAATGTTCACCTCTTGGTGTTCAGCTCATCTGACAGACCCAGTTATAACTGCCTGTTGACGTAATGCTGAGGTTTCTGCAGGAGCGTTTCTCTGATGAGTTTACTCCTTTCACCATTAAGGTTTAAACGGCAGCAGTTTCTGCCTACCATACTTCGGTGGAAGGCTAATCAGTGGGTAGACACCCGTTACTGGCTCACTTTCTTTGTGGCACTTGCAGGTTGCGACGAGTTAGCCGCACAAGGGTGCCAACTTGGGACCTACCAGTCAGGCTGGAAGGGCTCTTGTCGGCTCCGTTCAAGCCATTTGAGACCTTGCCAGATAGGTTTCTCGCCTTTAAGACTGTGTTCCTTCTGCTATCACCTTTTTAAAGCGAGTGGGGGACCTTTAGGCCCTGTCAGTATCCCCGACATGTTTGCACCTGGGATGGCAAAGGCTTTATTACACACAAAGCCAGGTTATATTCCCAAGGTGCTGAACAATGTGCCGAGGCTTATTGTTCTACAGGCCCTTTGTCCTTCCCCCTTCAGGAGCGCGGACCAAGGAAAGCTGAATTGGGTGCGAGCACTGGACACATACGTTCCCAGGACTGCTCAGTGGAGGAGGTCCAAGCAGCTATTTGTGTGCTTTGGTTCACCCAGAAAAGGTTTACCGGTGACCAAGCAGACTCTGAGCAGATGGATAGTAGATGCTATCTCACTGGCTTATGAACATCAGGGCTTACCCTCACCTGTCGCTGTGAGGGCCCACTCTACCCGGGGTATGGCTGCCTCTAAGGCCTTAGGGTCAGGCGCCTCTCTTCAGGACGTGTGTAATGCGGCCGGTTGGTCTTTGCCGCTCACCTTTGTCAGATTTTATGGTCTAGACCTAGACCCCTCTTTAGGGTCCCAGGTTCTTTGCTTTGACTGTGTTCAGTTATACACACTACAGGCATTTGGTAGTATGGAAGCGTGGGCATCTCGTTCCCCAAAGCGTTGCTATGGCGACGCAGCTCGAGTTCCTCGAAAGGGAACGTCTCGGGTTACGTAGGTAACACTGGTTCCCTGAGAAGGGAACGAGACGCTGTGTCGCCATAGCAACGCTTTAGGGAACGAGATGCCCACGTCATTGTTTGTTATATTGTATTTTAACACAACTCAACGCTTTTTTCACATATTATCTGTTCTGTTGTCAGACATAAAGAAAGAATATAAAATAGTGACTAAACACGACCCAATAACACCTCGTGTTTAATCCAAACAGCTGTTACTTTAACTACTGCTAAAAGTTTATAAAGATTTATAAACGCGACATCTGACAAAATCACCATACATTTACATTAAAAAGCTGAAAAACAAGTTGATTTTGGCAATATTAACTTTGCGTCTCATGCAGTGCAGAGCTTTACCGTTGCCCTTCTTGTCTTGTTGTGTTATGAGCGCTTAATTGTAAATGCGAGTGGTAGTATTATTGTAGATCGCGTATAGCACAGACAATTCGGTGCAAATTAAAAAATATAAGAGAATACACTGTTGCCATTAACTACAGAACACGCGCACACATACGGCACCAAGCAGTGAGAGAGCTCAAACACAACCACACAGAGAACCGGGGTGTCTGGGGAAAAACACTGCTAACCTTTTGTTAACTCATCACATACTCGTCAGCCGTCTTCTCTGTCCGTAACATCTGTTGACTGTTGATGTTTACGTAAAAAGGCAAGTAGACGGTAAAACGCACATGGAAAACACCGCCAACTTTTAATTCTTTCACTCAGGGTCATGTGTGAGAGGTGCTGTTGATGTGCTGCACGCAGCATGAGAGAAGGAGCGCGCACACACACACACGAGAGGCGCTGCTGAGCCCTCGCAAAAATGAATGAAGCCGTTTTACATATTAAAATATAAATGTAAATGGTGATCATGAAAAATCTATTTGTGGTGGCCAGTGTTGATTCTGTCGCGGTGCACCACAAATAAATTAATGTATGGGAAACACTGTGATGTGGAAATAACCAGCAAACATGGCCAATCCAGAGCCTCCCAGACTCTCTGCCCTCGTCAGATGGCTGCTCCGTAATTCCTGTATTCCCTTTCCCAGCTAAGATAGGCATATCCTGAACCCTGGCTCTTCTCTGATTCCTGTTGCCACCTGTACCATCCTGGTCTCCAGTTTCGACCTGGTTCCCCTTGCCACTGGTGCTTCCCTGGTCTTCAGCTTCGCACTTGTTCCCTTGGCAACTGGCGGCTCCACCCTGGCCTTCTATCCCTCCCTGATCTGCCTTCACTCCATCACCCACCTGGATTTGTGTTTTGAACTATTTTTGGGTGCTTTTAGATGCCGCTCCTTTGATGGGAGGTTTATGTCACATCCCGATTTGTCTCTTCGCTGGTTTTAGTGTGCCTTTCTCCCTCATGTTCCTGTGTGGGTCCGTCCCCTTGTCATGGTATTTAATTCATACTGCACCAACTGCCTATTTGTTTTCATATTCTCAGTTTGTTTGTTAGTTATTAAATGTAAATGGATTTTTGTATATGCACTGTCTGTACTTACCATGGTTCTGTTTCTGTGTTTTTATTAGAGCCTGACCGATAACCAGTTTGTTTGTTTTTTTTGGGGGGGGGGTGATACAGATATTAGGGAGTAAAAGAAGACTGATAACCCAGGTGAAAAAAATTCTATTAAAAATAAACTTTAAAAAAGTGTACTAAGTATATTTTCTATATTTTGTACTATTTTCCTCAAATCCAAGTATCGTTAAGTGTACTCAATTATGTATTAACTTCAACTTAAAACCTATTTGATTACACTTCAAGTGTAAATACTATACTAAAATGGAACAACTTTTTTTAAACTTCAAGTGCACTAAAATACAGTACAGTACAGTACAATTGCATTGTATTGCCATTTTAATGGAAATACACTTAAAAAGCCATTGCAGCACAAATTATAGTTGTGTTTAAGTACATTTTGTGCATACTGCTATCATACTCATAATTACTATAAACTATGTTAATTTAGTATGCCTCTGTAATATTTCAAGTGCTCTACAAATGCACTTCCTAACTATTTTTAGTGCTTTTAAAGTGTCCCACTATGACAATAATAATGTTTTTAAAGTGAAGTTCAATTACAACCTAAACATCATAGACACGTACTTTCAGTGCAATATTATTATAGTGTATTTTTTTTATATTTTAAGTATATTTCATCTGTACTTTTATCCCCATTTTGTTATACTTAAGCATGAATGTTGCTATTACACTACAAGTGTATTATATTACAATTCAGTTCAAATGCACACAAACAGATTACAAACTACATTTCAAAAAAGGATCTTTATTATTGACACAAAAGTAACACACAAAAAACAGATATTGGCAAAATGGGGAACCTTAAACAGTCGACTTTCTTTGAAATGCCGGGAAGAGAACAATTGCGAACAACTTGTACTATATGCACATCTAGCTCTGATTTGAACTACTGGAGGCCTTTTAACTGTCATTGTTGCACTTCCTCCATGGAAGGTCCCGGATCTCTGCCACCTCAATGTTTGGGAATCACTCCCTCACTGCATCTGTAAAAAAGGATAGAGACATTTCAATTCAATTCAATTTTATTTATATAGCGCTTTTCACAATTTGTAATTGTTTCAAAGCAGCTTTACATTAAAAGTAGCAGGGGAAACATAGAAAAATCGACAGACAATATAAGTAGCAAAATACAGCAGCTATGAATAAACTTTACAAGCGAGCAAATTAATAATGTCTTGTATACAAGAGGGTGCTAAGTTAAGCCAATGTTGGTTGACTCCCCGGGGTTGAAAAAACCCCTAGGAGAAAAACCTCAGGGATGAACAAAAAGTCCTAGGAGAAAAAGATATACACATATATATATGGGATGTAAACGGATAAGGAGATTTAAGGGGTTCCGTCGGTGGTCAGGCATCGGCTGGGCATCACGTTGAAGGGCAGCCAGTAGATCAGTGGTGTGTTGACCTCCACGGCAGCTGGAACTGGGTCTGTTTGTCTCAATGTCCTCGGGTTTGAGGACGAGACAGGGAGAGAGAAACAAAATTCTATTAGCGTAGGGGCCATTCACATGTAATGCAAGTGTCACACAGTGTTGTGTTTTAATAAAGGCTCGGTTCCAGACAGGCTAGCTATTGCGGCATTAGTAAATTACCCAGACGAGTTATGTGAATGCTTTGTTCCGTACAAGCTAACTATTGCGAGATAAGTATAATTTACTAGACTAAGTATGTGAATGCTTTGTTAAAGAAAAAAGTCTTAAAGAATAATTCCGGTATTAAACACTTTGAGTCTCATTTCTGGTTTGTTTTGGATGAACTACAGTGATGGTCACTGAAATTTTGACAATGGGTCGTGTCTTGACTTTTTTACTTGTTTAGAAGCGTCTCTTGACTGCTACAGAATGGAGGTCAAGGGCCATGCACAAACATGTCATTAAAATAACACTTAGGGCTCTATCTTACACCCGGCGCAATGCAGCGCAATGCGCGACGCAAGTGTCTTTCGCTAGTTTCCACCCTAATTTTCACGTTTAGCGCCGCGTTGTTTAAATAGCAAATGCATTTGCGCCCCCTTTTGCGCCCATGGGCGTTCTGGTCTAAAAACGAGGTGTGTTCAGGCGCATTGTTGGCGCGTTGCTATTTTGAGGCAACTAAAATAGACTACGCCATTGACCAACAAAAACCTGGTCTAAAGTCTAAAGTCAATGGCGCAATGTGTTTTATGTTATTTAAAGAGCGCATTAGTAAAATGCGCCTAAACACGGGAGGACAACGCGGGTTTGCTTATCACAAGGTACATAATGCGCAGCAGCACAAAAATGCTTTTAAATATGAAAGATTAAAGGATTGAATGTAAAAGATTATTATTGAATCTCTTGGACATAAATGAGGACAGATTATGAGACGTTAGAAGGCGCAAAGAGCTGCTTCACCTGCAGCCTGCTAAGTAAATAAATGCTTTGCTTTAAACAAATGCGTCTGTTTTTAAATGTTTTTTTTTTAATGCTACCTCACGGATTTATTGTCTATGATGACTCTGTACCTGTGGATATGGTGAGATGAGAAACATTTTTAAGTAATGCTTAAAAAAACTCTTTGCTAAAAAAAAACGCTGTCCAAAGTGCTGAAACGTGAGGAGAGCCGTTTGTAAATTCTTTATCTCCTGTTTATTACAAATAAAGTATTTTTAGAGTACAAACCTTATCTTACATGCTTGTAAATAATTTTTTGATGATATTGGATAGCCATACATTAAAAGCAATTACAAGCCTGCTTTTTACTTCCATGACTAAAAGAAAACGGGTTTTAAAGGTTTTGATAAAAAAATAACAATTTCAATACAAGTGAAAAACAACACAATTATTTAACATTAATCTTAAACTGGGGATCTTCTTCCTCCGCTTATTTTTTCAGTTTACAAAGTCCGTCATCTAAATAGGGATTAGACATAACGCCAGCGCAACTAGCTTTTAAAGGGGATGAGAGCAGAGACTCTCATTGGTTTATTGCACGTTACGCCCAAAATACTCCCATTACAATAGGACCTACCCTTTTCGACCATGCGCTCGGCGCAAAATCCATTTTTCCCGTCGTTAAATTAGCAAAAGTGGATTCGGACACGCCCATTTAGATGTTGCGCTGTGCGCTTTAGACAATGCGCTTAGATCGTTAAAATAGGGCCCAATACGTTCATTTTCAAAATTTGCTGACTGCATATGCCATTCAGTTAAAAACATAAGATATACAATCGTAGTTTCATTCTTACCTTAAAATGTAACGGTTGCTTTTCTGTAATAATAATAATAATCCTCTATGACGAAGACAAACACAAAATCCTGGATGGGATGCGTCCGGGAAGAATGGTACGTATGGTCACCCTAATGTAGAGGAATGAAAGTCAAACTTACCTCAGCGGTACTGTTTAGCATGAAAACGAAGACGAGTCAGTAGCGGTTTGAAATAATGCCGTTGATCCTGATTGGTGGGAATGAATGGGTGGGTGCAGGTGCATTATGGGAATTGAAGTCTTTTGCCCTGGCGTTGTTACTGCTGTAAACTGAGTAAACTGACTACAATTTCGATTTTTTTCATTATTTTGGATCCTCTGCTGGCACTTTATGGACTTTTTATAATCTGCATTTTCACACTGATTTGTTCTTTATATTTTATCAATAATAAAAATATAAAATATTTTTATAAAATGTATTTTTATAAAATGCATCCAGCTGTGAGGATTCCTGGAAACTCCCACAAGTTCCTGTTTACATCCATATACACAAGGTTTCTGGATGTTTCACGAGTTTACTTCTGAGTATTACGTTTCCAAGCACTCTGCCTCATTTATCTGGAAAACCTCAAGTTTACCAGGGATTTCCCATCCGTATTTGTCCGGATACAGCTCTTTTCATGCAGTGTATACATTTTATTATTCTAACGTATTTTATGAAAGTACTCTGATATGCAACTAAAAATACTCTTATTTTAGAGTGTACTGTATAAAGTGTACAGAAGTCACACTTCTAATGACACTTCAAAAAAGTAAATTAACAATTAATTTCCAAAAAATATACTTCCCATAAGTATATTGAATTGTCACTCTAAGTATGTCAAATTTAATACACTTAAAAAAAATTAACTTCTACACAATTTAAAATACATTGACAACAAAGTACACTTTCAAAAAGTAATTTTTAGTAGTTTTAAAAAATAATTGAATTACTGGTAAATAATATACTTATTTTTTGGACTCTTAAGTTGAACTTAATTACAACTTTTTGGAAGTATACTTTCAAAAAGTACATTTAAAAAATAATTGTATTACTGGTAAATTAGTATACTTATTTTTTGGACTGTTAAGTTGAACTTAATTACATCTTTTTGGAAGTATACTTTTAAAAAGTACATATTAAATACTCTTTAAATTAAGTACAACAAGTAGAAGCATACTTGTTTTATACTTCATGTACTTCAATCATATTTCTAATACACTAAAGATAACTACTTTTTTACCTGGGAATGATATTCTTCATGTGTATATTACAGTACAAAACACATACACTGAGCTTGGTCAGTACTTGGATGGGAGACCACCTGGGAAAACCAGGTTGCTGCTGGTACAGGTGTTAGTGAGACCAGCAGGGGGTGCTCACCCTGTGATCTATGTGGGTCCTAACACCCCAGTATAGTAATGGGGACACTATATTGTCAAAAACAAAATACCATCCTTGGAATGAGATGTTAAACCAAGGTCCTGATTCTCTGTGGTCGTCAAAAATCCCAGGATGTCCTACGAAAAAGAGTAGTGGTGTGCCCCCGGCATCCTGGCCAAACTTACCCATTGGCCTACTAATCATCCCTCAGACTTATTGGCTATATCACTCTGTCTCTCCACTATTAAGCTGGTGTGTAGTGGGTGTTCTGGTGGAAAATGGCTGCTGTTGCATCATCCAGGTGGATGCTGCACATTGGTGGTGGTTGAGGAGATTCCCCCATTCATATGTAAAGCGCTGTGAGTGCTGCAGAAAAGTGCTATATAAATGAAACAAATTATTATTATTATGATTATTATAATGACATGACAAAGATATGTAATATAGGCAGGGTGTTTAACAATTTCAATATAAACTTTATTATCCAAAATAAGTATGATATCAGTGCACTAAACAGTAAACTTGACTTTAAATAACTTTAAAACACAAACAGAACAAAATACATATAACTTGAATCATTGGCAGTTTTGATGAGAATAGCGTTATATTGGACTTGTATTGAAAAGGGAAACTTATGAAGTCATTGTATATTGCTTTATAGTAAGTTATTTACTTTTCCTGAAATTCTCAAAACTACCTGTTCAATCTTCACATCATTGGGTCACTTGTGCACATCAAAAAAAATTCTAATTTCTTTGAAGAAGTTGCAAATGCTTGGTACATCCATGAAAAATTCTTGGTAACACTCTTGGTGACACTACCTGAAAATGCTCAAGACAGCACTATATTTGCACAGCTACTATGATGTGCAGAAATGACTACATGTTGTGGAGGTTGAACTAACTCTTGTGCAAATGTAAATAGTGATGTGAGAAATGCACCAAAGCAACTGAGAAAAACTGTAACATCCCTCCAGAGTAAACTGTCATATTGACAACACGACTAAACAATTTGACTGTCTTATTCATTCACAAGGACTTGTCATTCTGATGGCACTGACATGTTCGAACCCAGATATTTACTTTTGAGGGATAAACTAATGATTTTGAGCAAGAGACTGGCTTTTGCAGGTAATCCGTTGTTAGGGTGACCATACGTGCCATTCTTCCCGGACGCGTCCTGGCCAGGATTTCGTGTTCGTCTTCCGGAAGTTGTATTTGTCGACGGTGTACGTCATAGAGGATTATTATTATTATTACAGAAAATCAAACATTACATTTTAAGGTAAGAATGAAACTATGATTGTATGTCTTATGTTTTTAACTGAATGGCGTATGCGGTCAACAAATACGACTCACCGAAATCCTGGCCTGGACACATCTGGGAAGAATGACACGTATGGTCACCCTATCCATTGTGTTTCGCTATTTGTACGAATTGTTTTGAGAAATGCATTTACTATTTTGCAAATATCGAGGATGATTTGAAGAATGCACTAAAGCGACAAAAAAAACCTGTAAACATTACTGCATATGGATTCACTGCCTTTGTGTTAACACATCATAGTTTATCATTTCTAAATCATAAACATCAAACATCACCCAAATACATCACCTTGAATGCTGTTTACTTCCAATACTAAGGGTTACTTGCCCATTGATAGATTATTGTACCTCTGGTACAAACCTCTTTTACTTCCAGTTGTGTTAACTCTTATTCGGCTACAAATTAACCTTCCCTTTTTACTGCTCAATGGTATATTTAAGATCTCAATTCCAACTGTCAGCAGAACATTTCAGAACATGATTGAAGTGTTAAATGGAAGACTCGTTCCAGCATTTGGGCTAATCGAGAAGAGCTTCAGCTCTCAATGCCTGTGATATTTAGACAGACATTTTACAGATGTGCCTGCATTATTGACTGCTTTAAGATTTTTATTGAAAAGCCTAAAGACCTAAGAGCAAGGGCACAGATCTTCTCAAAATACAAACATGTCCATAGCATGAAATATCTTATTGCCATAACACCACAATAAACAGTTTCTTTTATTTCAAAAGAAAAAAGGTTGGCAGATCAACAGACAATTATTTGATGGAAAACTGTGGGGTTTTATATATCCCCCGAGTTGAGACTGTGATATTGGCTGATAGAGGGTTTGATGTAGCCTATTCTTTGGTCTGGTCGGTACAATGCTGAGTTTAAGATCCTAGCATTTACTAGAGTGAAAAAGGAGCTGGGTCAGTACAACTGTACACCATACTTCAAAGTACAATAGGAATAGGAATTAAGATGTATGAAGGAATAGGAAGACGTACAATAGGAATTAAGATGTATGAAGCATTGACATATTTGGCTCCTTCAGTTGTTCTTGTGGACTAAGCCTTTAAAAAGTGCATAATATAATGCTATTTACATCAAATAAATAATGTCACTGACACGGATGAATTCATATTTTTAAACATAAATAAAAAGTCTGATGAAAAATCTCTTTTATATATGCTACTTTATAAGCTAACCTGAGCTGGTACATAACTTAATATACTATAATAGTCAACATTTGTAGTAGATCAGAAAAGTTCAACAGAGTTGGTGTATTGGGAAATGGTTTTAAAAAAAAACTTTTATAAGAGGTTTTGATCCTCTTCAAATGTTGACTAGTGTATTTAAGCTAAAAAAACAGAATGACATAAAGATATTGTGTGTACAATTTCACTGTCCTCAAATTGAATCAAATATTAAAGAGGGATGCATGAATCTTACCTATTTGCATAGTTAAAGGCACACCATGGAACTTTTTGGCCACTAGGGGGTGCTAGACATGTATTTTTCACGCCTAGCGCCCCTAGAGGCCACAAGCGCCGCAGCACTGTCACAAAGGAAAGGAACTGGCCAACCTTAAAACTAAACTAAAAACTAAACATTTAAAACGCTAAACGATCAACATTTTGAGACAACAGGGAGAAACACAGTCATGTTACAACTTTCTGATGAGGAACTCGTCGTGGCAGAAGCCATTTTTCAATCTGAAGGTTGCAGACTCCGGATGTCGTATTTCTAAGCTGCATACGTCATCAAGACTGTCTTATTTCACAATATTAATAATTATAAAGTTGACTATTATACTTAGTTAATCGTAAATTGTTGCAGTATGCTTATGACTTGCAAATGTAATGCTCAGTTTACCTTAATAAACCAGGCTTGATGACATATGCAGCCTGCATATTTGACCTCCGGAGGCTGCAGCCTTCCAATTGAGAAACGATCAGAAGTATTTCCTTGCCTTTCTCGAAACAAATATTGTTGCATCGTCTCTCTCTCCCTCGCCACCAGGATTTTCCGCAATGGCGCTCGTTTTTCCTCTCTTTTGTGTGAAAATTGTCGCTCCAAATCCAAGTAAACCGATGTGATCCAAGCAGACCTAAAGTCTGCCGCTTTGTAATACGCGAGTGACAGCGGAACGCAGCAAATGAGGAAGAGAGAAACGCTCGGATCTGATTGGTGAATGAATAGGGTTTGGTTTTACACTGTGTGAGTTTGAGCAAGTTTGACTGCTATAGCATCCTGGATTGTAATGTAAATACCATAGACATGTCACAAGGTGACGATCTTTTTAAGGGCGGAACCAAAGTTAAGGAAGTTTGGTTCCGCCCGGAAGGTTTCCCACCGGGCTGCATTCGAGGACGGACCTTCTCACTTCCTGGTTTCCAGGACAACGTAATCAGGGCTTTACGAGCAACAGGTGAGAGGAATTAAGCAAGCGAAGTGTGATTGGAGGCTGTGTGAAATAAATAGCTCTGCTGAAACACAAAGAAAGGGACGTCAGACACGAGAGGCGATCGACACGGGGAAAGCTCCTCTGCCTAAGGCAGCAAGAGGATCCGCACCTTTTGAAGAGCCCGTAGGCTCTGTTGATCCGGGCTGCGCTACGAGCGCGCGGAAAGAGGACAGGAGCCACGAGAGGCGAAAGAAAGGCAGGATGGGAAGAGAGAGAGAGTAAAAGAGCACCCCAAAGAGAGCTTTTGCTGGCTGGAATAGTGCGATTGTGAGGACATCGTGAACCTTAAAGGTTATGAGGAGAACGAACATATGACGGATTGAGACGAAGTGGAAAAAGGGATCTAAAACGGCATCGCTGTGAGTACTAGAGCAAGCTGAAAGTGACTGTTGTATTGACCTGGTTTATGTTAACTCCCTTCAGGAGAAGAAGGACATCCCTACCCCTCATAGAGCGTGTTGGGTGAGCTGAGGAAATATTTACCGAAGCAGACACAATAACGAACGTCACTAGCTGGGCCGCATATTTCCATCGCCACACCTGAACGAAGCGAAGTGAGAGAAGACGGGCGTCCTTTTTGTACACTTGGAGTGGTGGGTGAGTCTTTGTGCTGTGGAAACCTTTATTTTTGACTTGGTGCTGTCTATTGCTGTGGGTTGCTGTGTTTGGCTGTGTGTTTTGTCAGATTAACCCCCGCCTTCACACACTTCGTCAAGGGAAGACAAAGAGGCTGCTGGCGTAGTTAGTATAATACAGCATACGTTGTGAGCGTGCTTCGGGCCTCCAGAAATAGCACGGTGCTCAGAAACGATTCTTCCCCCTGTCTAGCCATTGGGTGGATGTGAAGAGTGGCGGTGAAGAGCTGAAGAAACAGCAGAGGTGTGAGTACGATTTGGGGCTATTATTGTGGATGTTTTCCATTACATAAACATTGTTGTTGCAGAGAGAGAGGTGACGTAATCCCTTCGTCCCGTGGACTCTACAAAGGGGCGCCCCTGTCCGGAGTTCGAACACCTGACGGTAACGAGGAAAGGGCAGCGCTCGGCCCGGTGAGACGCTGGGATTTTCAGCCCCTCTGCTACCATCTACTGGTCGTGAGGGTTCGCCCCCGACGCTACCTAGGAATTACTTACCCCAGCACACGTCGCGCCGATTGCTGTAAAGCCCGCCACTGTGTTTCTGTCTCCAAGTCGATACCTGTGGAGAGAAGAGGAGAGAGAGTGATTATTCTGAGGAGAAACAGAGTGAAACCTGTACTTACGGAACGCTGAGTCCAGCTAAGAGGTGAGAGCCATCGTAAAGCAAATTAACTGTGCTTTGTGTCCAAGTCGATACCTGTGGAGAGAAGAGGAGAGAGAGTGATTATTCTGAGGAGAAACCGAGTGAAACCTGTACTTACGGTACGCTGAGTCCAGCTAAGAGGTGAGAGCCATCGTAAAGCAAATTAACTGTGCTTTTGTGTCCAAGTCGATACCTGTGGAGAGAAGAGGAGAGAGAGTGATTATTCTGAGGAGAAACAGAGTAAAACCTGTACTTACGGTACGCTGAGCCCAGCTAAGAGGCGAGAACCGTCCAAAGCAGAGTAACTGTGCTTTTGTGTCCAAGACGATGCCTGTGGAAAGAGAAGAAAGAGAGCGAGTGAACGACCTGAAAAAGGAACTGTGTGAAACCCTGCCAGGGAGATAACGAGAGCCTGAAGAGGCCGTTATTTTAAGTTCCCCTCCCTCTTTCCCCTATTTATTTTATTTTAAGTAATTTAAATAAAGAGTATTTTAACTCTTTCACCGCCAGCGTTTTTAAAAAAAGTTGCCAGCCAGCGCCAGCGTTTTTCATGATTTTCACCAAAGTTTAATGCCTTCCAGAAAATGTTCTTCTTTAAATAAATAAACATACAATATACCAAATGAAAGAACAGACCCTCTGCTTTCAAACAAAAAAAACCGTTTCATCCTACCTTTAGTGGTTCTTTTGCAATCAGCTTTTGAATATGGGTAGGTTTTTGCAAAAACACCATATTTTGAGCAAAAAGCAAAAATAATTCCATATTTGTGACGGACTTTTCATAGAGATCCCATTCAGAGCGATCTTTAAAACAGACACGGACATGCAGCAGCTTGCCATAGGGCAATACTTCCGGTTTTAAAAAGTTGCGGAAGGGCGCCACCTGGTGGATAATAGCGGTATTGCGGAAAGACAGAAAATCTCGTCATTGGCGGGGAAGCGTTTTCTCTTAATTGACGAGATATCTCGTCAATGGCGGGGAAAGAGTTAATATTATGCTTACTGTGTGTGTCTGGTCATTGGGGTGGCTTTGGGAATCTCCTCGAGGTGGAGAAAGGGGCGTGACCTTATTAACATCTGGGTCCACCCCTACCTGTGACAGACACAGTAAAAGAAAGGTAAATACGTGAACACAGCATCTGATTACAGGGAACTATATGCAAGATAATCGCCGTCATTTATAAAGAAGATCGCATTTATGTATGAATCAAGAGTTTATATAAAAAAATTGCCTTAAAGGGGAATCAAACCCAGGTCGCCCGTGTCATAGGGCCACGAGACTAACACGGTGCCACAGAGTCACATAATAGAAGTTGCTCTCTACACTCCTTAAGTAGCAAGTCGATGTACTATCACAACGGTCTTGAAAATGTATTATGAAGGTTGAAAAATTACATGGTGTCACTTTAAATGCAGGTGAGGACTTTTTTTTGGACACAACAAGGGGAACGTTCAAGCTCACACCGGTGTGCAACGTTTTGCTACGTTTTCCGGGTTATACGACATGTTTCCTGGAAACGGTGTGCAACGGCGTGCAACAGGTTTTAGATGCGTTTTCTCTTGTTTGGTGGGTGTGTCAGAAATCTCAGCCCAATCAGCGGCAAGATGTATAAAACCACGTGGTAGTAAAGAGACAGCTCTCTCAATGAGTTCAAGTTGGAATGTTGTCTTTCATTCTGGACGGCAAGGTCAGTGACTGTAACATCAGTATTAAACACACATTTATAACGATTTCATCAAGCTTCAGAAACATTTATAAAAGAACACAAAGAATGGCCTCTCAGCTACCGTAATTGCAACTCTTGCGTCATCACAACAGGGTGTTCAACGCATCACTGTTTCTGTTTAATATACATGGTGCAATGTTTTGTCTGGGTTGAACGCAGCCCTGATGTTCTCTCAGTATAGAGGGTATGCATTGATGCCACGTGACCCCGCAGGAACTCGCCCTGTTGAGTGGCAAAACATTCAACAAAATATGAAAACCATCCCACCTTTGTAAAACACAAGGCTCATCATAATGGATGATTTTCAATGAAGGCTCACTGACAAAACTTTGCAATTACACAGAATAAGAGTATTAATTTATGCGTATTTCATGATTTTTTTTATATAGAATTTTTTATCCAAAAATTTAACATAGGCCTACCTGACATATGGCTGCTGTAACTGATTTACTTCTCCTGCTGTTCTAGCTGTGGCTGCGAAAATGTCAGTATAACTGAAAAATAAATACAAATATTTAGTTACACTTGAAGTGACCCTAGCAACTTGTTAACCCACCTGTGGTCATTGGTTGGCATGGACAATCCATTTACTTCTCCTTTCGGTGTTTCTTGGCAGTCTGTAAAACGATAGCTCCGAATTCTTGTTAAATTTGTACTACAGTCTATTGTGTGTGATGTTATGAGTACATTATGTTAAGAACTCCATTACCCAGCATGCCACAGCAGTTGTGAGCATGGGCAGAAGCCTCGGGTAAGGGAGGGGTTTGGTGTGCTTATATGCAGTTGTGAAGTAAAGATGTAAAAGCAGCTATCGCGCCTTGTCTGATTATTAAAAGTTAAAAATAACAACACATATCGCACAACTGCTTATTCCCATTTAGACGCGTTTTCCCCGTGTTTTCGCTGATTTAACACTGTACACAAATTCTGCCGATCTGTCTTTTGCCACTCAGTGGACGTCACTTTCGTTGAAGGTGGCGTCACGTGCATACCCTCTGTGAAATGGAACACTATTGCCTCCCGCAGGAAAAATCAGCAATTGCATTTTAAACAACTATCAAAATCAAAATCTTACAGCAAGTCACTTTCCTTGAGAAGCCTTTTATACAAAATATTGTCATAAGTTAGCAACAAAATTATGACATTTATACTATACCTGGCTAAACCGATACCATGGCAAAAAGCAAAAACAACAGGGAAGGTAATTCATCAATAGTATAAAAACTAATTGAATATTAAAAATTGAATATGATTAAAAAAAACCTTGAAAACTCTTACTCGACCAGCATGTTACTGCCTTGTTTTATAGCATTTCGTTCACTTAAAAATATAATGTCATGTCACCACACAAACTTGGTGCAGCACTCTTAAAGTTTAATTTTAGACACATTGAGTGAAGCCTGCTCTTATCTTTAATTGTTTATATTTTGCAAAATGGTCTATACTATGAATTAGGACATACTTTCCTTGCCTACTGATTTTCGCCTACTATAGCTACTGTATTATGGAAGTAAAGGATCTCAGACACAGCTGTTGTCATTACATTTGTAGAGCTAGAACTATAGAGGCTAGAAGACAACAACCGCCTCTGTTGGAGGGATGAATGATGATGGACTGGGATGTTGCAATTACTTTTAAATTCATAAATACTTTAGGTTTGTCCATTTATAAAATGCTGTTTTATGATCACAGACTTGAAGACAGAGTTTGGTAAGCCTTTGAACCAGTGGCTCCATTAGATGGTGCTATATTCAAAATAACAGTATGCCAGGAAACCATTAGCTCAAAGCAGAGATTTTACACACCTACAGTAAATGTTCATTTTTATTTCATTAGGCCCAATCTAATATTAAGAAAAAAAAACTCAATCATTATATTGTGAGATTTCTCACATATATTTTGTGAGATACTGTATGTACATATTTTTCATTATTTTTTTACATTTTGGCTGTCTTTACTAATATGTATTTATTGTAAAGCTACTTTGCATCAATGCAAAATTGCGAAAATTGTGTTGTACCAATAATAACACAGAGACAGGCACGTGCACACATAGACATCAAAGGGGGCTTGAGCACCTGCCCTTTTTATTCCTGAATAGAAAGTGCCCTTTTTTTCTGGGGTGCTTTTAAAAAAAAAAATAATAATATGATCTTAATTCATATAACAACTGATGTCTGTCTGTTTCCTGTGTTTTTTACTTGTTGCTTATTTAATTGAACATGAATTTATTCAGAAATCATTTAAATGAGATTTAAACTCTTATAAAAAGCAAAATAGCGCTATCTGTGGCACACAAACGGTTAACAGATGAGTCCCGCCTCCAAAATTCACATTGCTAATATGATTGGCTTTACCTTTCCTTAGTCCCGCCTCTCTAACTTACTTCGCTTTATGATTGGTTTGTCAACACTCGTGCTGCATCATACACGCTTCAAGCGCCAAAGCTCAGCCTGACCGAGACGCGATCATGTGCATGATTATGCAGGCAGGCTACCGGTAAGCGTGTGAGGAAGAAAGCATTCTTATATTAACAGTTTTATGCACAAAATATGGGACACGTTATTACACATAACAATTCAGGGACATTGTTTTCCATGGCAATCCCATATTAACCTGAAGAGTTGCAAACTTGTAACAGTGTAGTGTATGTAGTTTAAACAGACTGCTCAGAAAATAATAAAGCACAAACAATAAAATAATTGCTAACTGCAGTAGTAAGCTTTTTTGTTTGCGTTTTTTGTAATGGCTGTTAAATAAGTATAATGTGTTATACTGCAGTGCTGGAGTAGATTGGGAAGAAATCTGATGGTTCAGTATTTTACTTGCCCAGTCTGAATTTTCACTGACATCACAAAAAAGTAAAATATAAAATACAAATAAAATAGGCCTAATCTATATTTGATGTTTCTGACATGTGTAACACTAATAAATATGAAACCTAAGATTAAAGGTGCCATAGGATGTGTTGTCATAATATGTTAAATTGTTCTTTGACAATTACATAGAAGGTATGTTGCTTTATTAAGTGCAAAAATTATCCAGAAACGTTTTTACATGTCTATTTACAACCCTAGAATTTGACATTTTAATTAAATGGTCTATTTTTTCCCTATTTGAAAGTGTCATGAATAATAATGTTGAGCTCTGCTCTGATTGCTGTGCTCTGAGGCTCATGCCAGCTCACATTAGTAAACAGACCTTATATTTTGAGCCCTTTTCAGACAAAAATACATTTTGAGTAGGCCTAACAACTAATCAGCTAAACGCTACCATATGATATAGCATTTATTGGCATGTAGCGCTAACTCAGCAGTCACAACTTTGTTTTTAGCATTTTAACAAATTTGTAATTGATGTTATTGTAATGTAATTTAATGTTTTCAAAACATGCACATTGTGTAATGGCTTCCTTTGCTGCTCTATAAACCTAGACTACTGAGGAGACCATGGTGTCTGTGTGAACTGATTATTTTGTAGACATCTTTTGAAAATTAAACAATTGCGTGAGTTTGAGGAAGATAAAATTAATTAACTTTTTTAATAATTTTTTTAAAAAGGAAGTCAGAATTGCGTTAATATATATACTTTTTGTTTAAAAAAAAAAAGAAGAGAAGTGCCCTTTATTTCACTTGAGCCCCTGCCCCTCAAAATGTCTGTGCACGTCCCTGCACAGAGATGTGTCTTGTTAACATTTAAAGCTGTGGTCGGCAACTCTGGAGGATTGAGATGATTTTGAATGTTCACAATTTTTATTTCCCTCCCACACTACCACCGAGCAACCTCCCATAGAGCTTGTCCTCATCAGTGTGTGTGTGCACTTAGATTACTTACATAACACTCAAGAATACAATCAATGGTTCACAATTACCCGTCAAGAAGAAATGTGGCAAGCGCTGAATTCAGCTTGAACCCTTTAAAATATCATAGATCTCTCCACCTTGCAAAATGTGTGCATTCCGATATTGATTGTAGTTTTATTACAGGCACGGTCCATTTTTGCCAAATAAATAACAGGCACTAGGTGGAGGTAGAAGCATAGGGTGTTTCTTAAACAGTCTTATTTATGTTGTTTTATCGGAGCATAGTGTCGGTTTCAGTGAATATGATAAAACAAATTCTTGCCGACTGCAGCTTTAATGTGTTGTCCTTAACTAGACACAAAATGTGTTGTTTAAACACATTTAGTTAATATATCATTGGAAAGCTCAGAGTATTCATATTCAGTAGCGGCTCCTGACTAAAAATTTAGGTGGGGCAGATTCGTGGGTTATTTCGTAGGCTGTATGATTAACGTATGATTTACTGCTGGTATAAGTTTTACGTTTACATGAATGAACGCATGCAGAACACTTAGCAAGGTCTAGTGTCCTTCCATAAATAAGCGCTCTAAAGCTTATTAATTGGTTTTTTTTAGCCCTTTCAGACAAGCATACACACATATCCACTTGTCCCCATGAAGAAGAATGAAAAAGTAAGCATGGGAAATAAAACACTTTATTCTGTTTAGTATAACCAGACAGCAAAAGCTTTATGTCATCCCATGGCCCTTTAAATGCCCTTATTGAACAATTGGTCATTTGGCTGTTGCAAATTTTTTTATATCTGGCTTGTGAGGGCAAAGTTGTCTTCTCAGCTTGATCTTTACATACAGTAGCCAATTAAGCTGTGTGCTTAATTTCCAAGCTTAATTTCCAAACATATTCATCTTATTTTACAACTTAAAATAGTCTAGAAACTCTGGAAATATTTGTTAAAAATTATTAAGCAGATTTACAAGTTTAGATTTCACTTATGACGCTCTGGGTGGAGATTAAAGCAGGAGTGTATGTGTGAAGAGGGTGCTGGACATACTTGAATAATTTGTTCCACATTGTTAAACAAGTTGTAGTTCTCATAAAATACAAGTATGAAAACAGATCTTTCTAAAGACAAAAAAAGTGTGCATTACCTTAAATTTATTTCCTAAAACCGTTTATATTTGGTGGAACTAAACAGAAATCATTGAATTATTATAAGATTTATGTACAGGATTTGACCATATGTACAAAATGTTAGGAAAAGGCAACAATAAAACGCCACTGCTAAGAAGCAAACATGCTGGTGTCTCTTGAATACCAAAAAGCCATAAATATGGGATTCTTCAGTGCATAAAGCTGTATTTCAACCCCACCTCCAAACTAAAGCTTCCAAAAATATAACATTTGCTGTGAGCTACATTACGTTTTATTTATTGACATGCCATAATACACTGAATAGTAAATTTAGGATTTTTGGTGAATAGCCACCACAAACAAGACTGTAACATTAGAGAGAGGTGCCAGAGACCAGAGTAATGATTTGGAATGGAATATTGGGAAGTAAGATGGCAGGCCCCTTTAGGGTCTGTGAGGATGACAAAAGGACATCTGTGAGATATGTAAAGTTCCTAAAATACTGTATGGGTTTTCACTATGGGATATAAAAGGATTCATGTCTTTTGAAATAAATTTACTTTCATGGAGGATAATACACCATCCCATGTTGAAAAAAAAAACATCACTGACTATTTTAATTCATATGGGCATTAAATAAGAAACAATTACGGTATGCCGCCATCATTCTCTGACATTAGTCCTATTATGGAGCATCATTATATATGAAAGATCTGTGAGGTGGAGAGCACTATAATTCATATTCAACATCACCTCTGGAATGCAATAATAGCATCTTCAATTAAAAATGAAGACAGAAACCGTAAACTTACAAGTTTAAAGAATTGGAGAGTTAAAGTCATGTCAAAACTATGCTCATATATTTTTATGTAACTTGTGTTAAATGCATTATTTGATTTACATGGCTCTGGGGTCAGGGGATCTCTGGATAATTCGTAATTCGTTTGTAATTATAAAACGAAAATACCGCTTTTCTGTTTTTTGTTTCAAAACGAAAAACCAAATAACCGTTTTTGGTGTCAGAATCAAAAAACGAAACACCAATTAAAAACGTCCCGTTTTTCGTTTTTTGGCGATCATTTTATCGTTATTCCTTTTTGAACAAAAAATGAAGAGTGTCTTTGAACTTCAGTCAATTCGTTTTTCGTTTATTGCAAGTGGTGCCCGCTGCAGAGCCAAATGGGCGGAGCTGGAGCTCTAGCGAGGCGGGGCACCCTCGCTGGATCTAGTGGGCGTGGCAGCATCAAGTGCGCAGGCGCAGATAGAGTTTATTTAAACTTCCTGTACAGCCTGTATCAAGTACTCCGGAGTATTGCACGGTAATTTAAAGATAAACTGAGCTTTAATATGTATATTAAATCTTAATCTTACAATTATCGCTTTCTCGACGTGATTTTCGGGAGTGTGTTGAGTTTCGCGTTAAACACTCGATGTGCTAACATTCTCCCGTCCACCACAAGTGGCACGTAGTGTTTATATTGTAGTATTTATTTTTTGTATTTAAATATTTGTTGAACCTGCACAGGTGCACCAGACAATACTTTTGCGAGGACAGGATCACGGTGCCTCTGTAAATAAGCATTTACACGAGCTCTGAAATCATGCAGTTCAACAAAAAGGTATGTGTGTGTGAATTAAATATTTTAATTATACTGTGTGTGATAAACAAAATGTTTGTTGAACCTTTCTGTTTGTGCATGTCATAGTAATTTCTTTCTTGCATTTAAAACTAAAAACATATTGTTCATTTAATATTTTCTTGTGTTGTGAAACCTTTGGGATGTCTGAATTTAAACTACTTTATTTCAGTTGTTATAATAGTTTTTCTGCGTTACATTACTTATGACAAGTTAAAAACATGTATAGAAATACTCTTTATGTTGTGCTCTTGAGCAAGGTGATTCATCACAAAAGCTGTTTATATGCAATGCACTGTACAAAACATGTAAACAAGACAATGATGCTAATTTATGCTTTCTATGTTTTAGATTTTATCATCAAGCATGGTCTCAAGTGCAGACGATCCCACACTTTCACTGCTGTTACTGTACATCAACATTTTAAAATGTGTAAAAATCCAGCCTCTGGACAACCTTCCATTGGCTGCAACACCACCTTCATCCCCAGCATCAGCATCCCCACCTTTATTTCCCCTCGACATTGGAACATGTCTGTACTGATTTTGAGGTACAGCTTTTTAACTTCTTGCTGCTTGTAAACTTGTTTAAATATCTTTAGTGGAGTATTAAGAAAGAACGCAGTACACAGTTGTCACAAATAACCCACTGAGGGTCAGTTAAGTAAACCAAGTACACATTTTTAACAAAACTGTAAACAAACAGAAAGACTTAACTTAAAAAAACAATCCCTAGTTGTGACCGCTATATACTGTATTAATTGTATATCTAATTGTATTGTCTATAATTAACAGGGTTACCCTCTACAGCTAGGAGGAATTGATTGTGGGGTATTTATGTTGATGGTAAGTGGTCTTTTATTTGCTGTACACCTGTCTCTGTGTACTAAACATAGCATTTGTTAATATTGTTTTGTTTTTTCTATGAACTCTATGTTATGACTGTGAGAAAACATAAAAAAGAACTATTAAGATTTTCGATTGCTATCTTTTGCCAGTCTGACACACCAATAATCATAAAGTGGTGGTGCTCAGTTAATTTAGACATTTCCTCTGACAAAGTATGATATTAATAACTATACTTCTGATAAAACCTCCATTATGTGCATTTCCAGTAGGCAGACAATATAAATAAAGCAATGCATGCCTAAAAACATTCTAATGTTTGTCTCTTCTTACAGTCAAATCCCACAACTACTCACCCAGAAAGTAACATATGCAGATAACATGAAATTCACTCCACCTGAGTCAGATGTCATGGAGATCATCCAGACACCAGAAGTAGATGTATGTAGCGGGAATGTTTATGTACTGATTGACTTGTTTAACTTGTTAATGTGTGTATTAACCTTTCCTGTTTCATGAATTTGTTTATGAGCAGCACATCATTATTAATTATATTATTATTGGAATTCTTATATAGCACACAGGACTCAGCGGTGATGAGAAACATTCAGCTGACCTGTGAGTGGGTAAAGGAGACCACTTGCTGGGAAGATGAGCTGCAAAAGATCTAAAGGATGATGCCCAGTTGGCTATAACAATGTTGGACTTGTTTATAAACACCGTGTTTTATGAGGGTGAAAGGAATGAAAAAGAAATTTCGACTCCCTTCTCTTTTATATTTTAGAGAAGAGCAGGAGATATATGAGACAAAAGAGTTATTTGTGGGTTTTGTTTACACAAAAAAAACCCTGTCTTGTGAATCTACTAGTGGGGATAGACTAATGTAAAAATTAATTTTTTTGATTGGTTTTGTAAAATACCATTAAACGTTTGTGTGAACTGTAAAGTGATGTGTTCTTGAAATAAATGTATAATATTTATTATTGTATCTTATTATACCATTAAAGTCTTGTGTTCTTGAAATATTCATGATATTATTTTATATCTTCTTATTATAACATTTTATATAGATTTATTTTATGTTAGATGCATATTTTGCTAAATTTGGGTTAATAGAAACCAATAAATCCACTTGTAGGACAGTGGAGTATAACACTTGTACACCTGAGTATGTGACTATTAAATTACATTAATCTTCTACAAAAATGTAGTTGAATCGAATGCTTCACTAATGTCAAAGCACATCGTATATCCTCTACTATGAGAAGTCACATGGTTGGTTTTTGACTACTTGTCTGCTTATTCGTTAAAAATAGCATAATGCATAGCCTATCACATAAAGGTTTAATCTTTTCAAAGTTACAGTCAATATTCCATTTAAATTTGCAATATCATTTTTAAACCATATGCTTTCACATTTACATACAATAAGGGCAGATTAGGTAACCTAGTCTTATTTATTATTATTATTATATGTATTTATTTATTGAATTAATCAGATGATTTCGTAATACAACAAGGTAGTATGAACATTAGTAAATGCATTAACATGAAAAATAATTAACAATATAGCTTTTCAGCAAGTATTAATTCTTGTTAATGTTAGTTAATGTCAATACAGTTATTTAGTTCATGCATTAACTAATGTTAACAGTTACAACGCTTGTTAAATGTATTAGTAAATGCTGAAATTAACATGAACTAAGATTCATAAATGCTGTAGAAGTATTCATGTTAGCTAATGCATTAACTAATCTTATCGATCATTTAGATTAGTTCACAACCCACACGTTGCGGTGGACACAAATAAAGAGGGGTGCACAGATAGTAAGCTTTCACTGGCAAAGCAGCACACAACTCTTTCCTCCATAAAAGGGCCTTGTTGTCACTTTCAGATATTTACATCATGGTTTATGGTAAGCCACATTTCTGAATTGTGTTACTTTGTGGAATTGGATGATGTCAAATGATGTCTTTAAATACAAATGTACAACAGTACAGTGAAGCAGGGCTCTGCATTGCAACTCTTTCACTTGCATATATGCCCTTAAATAATTTACAAGCATAGTGGATGAGTGAAGACTAAAACCTTCTGTTTGTGTTATAATGTTAAGGTTATATTATACTTTTATACATTTATACTAGTTCCTGTGGCTTACCATAAACCATGATGTAAATATCTGAAAGTGACAACAAGGCCATTAAAGCATTTACTAATGTTTAATACAACCTTGTTGTATTACGAAATCATCTGATTAATTCTATAAATAAATACATATAATAATAATAATAAATAAGACTAGGTTACCTAACCTGCCCTTATTGTATGTAAATGTGAAAGCATAAGGTGTAAAAATGATATTGCAAATTTAAATGGAATATTGACTCAAAGATTCAACCTTTATGTGATAGGCTATGCATTATGCTATTTTTAACGAATAAGCAGACAAGTAGTCTAAAACCAACCATGTGACTTCTCATAGTAGAGGATATACGATGTGCTTTGACATTAGTGAAGCATTCGATTCAACTACATTTTTGTAGAAGATTAATGTAATTTAATAGTCACATACTCAGGTGTACAAGTGTTATACTCCACTGTCCTACAAGTGGATTTATTGGTTTCTATTAACCCAAATTTAGCAAAATATGCATCTAACATAAAATAAATCTATATAAAATGTTATAATAAGAAGATATAAAATAATATCATGAATATTTCAAGAACACAAGACTTTAATGGTATAATAAGATACAATAATAAATATTATACATTTATTTCAAGAACACATCACTTTACAGTTCACACAAACGTTTAATGGTATTTTACAAAACCAATCAAAAAAATAAATTTTTACATTAGTCTATCCCCACTAGTAGATTCACAAGACAGGGTTTTTTTTTGTGTAAACAAAACCCACGAATAACTCTTTTGTCTCATATATCTCCTGCTCTTCTCTAAAATATAAAAGGGAAGGGAGTCGAAATATCTTTTTCATTCCTTTCACCCTCATAAAACACGGTGTTTATAAACAAGTCCAACATTGTTATAGCCAACTGGGCATCATCCTTTAGATCTTTTGCAGCTCATCTTCCCAGCAAGTGGTCTCCTTTACCCACTCACAGGTCAGCTGAATGTTTCTCATCACCGCTGAGTCCTGTGTGCTATATAAGAATCCCAATAATAATATAATTAATAATGATGTGCTGCTCATAAACAAATTCATGAAACAGGAAAGGTTAATGCACACATTAACAAGTTAAACAAGTCAATCAGTACATAAACATTCCCGCTACATACATCTACTTCTGGTGTCTGGATGATCTCCATGACATCTGACTCAGGTGGAGTGAATTTCATGTTATCTGCATATGTTACTTTCTGGGTGAGTAGTTGTGGGATTTGACTGTAAGAAGAGACAAACATTAGAATGTTTTTAGGCATGCATTGCTTTATTTATATTGTCTGCATACTGGAAATGCACATAATGGAGGTTTTATCAGAAGTATAGTTATTAATATCATACTTTGTCAGAGGAAATGTCTAAATTAACTGAGCACCACCACTTCATGATTATTGGTGTGTCAGACTGGCAAAAGATAGCAATCGAAAATCTTAATAGTTCTTTTTTATGTTTTCTCACAGTCATAACATAGAGTGCATAGAAAAAACAAAACAATATTAACAAATGCTGTGTTTAGTACACAGAGACAGGTGTACAGCAAATAAAAGACCACTTACCATCAACATAAATACCCCACAATCAATTCCTCCTAGCTGTAGAGGGTAACCCTGTTAATTATAGACAATACAATTAGATATACAATTAATACAGTATATAGCGGTCACATCTAGGGATTGTTTTTTTTTAAGTTAAGTCTTTCTGTTTGTTTACAGTTTTGTTAAAAATGTGTACTTGGTTTACTTAACTGACCCTCAGTGGGTTATTTGTGACAACTGTGTACTGCGTTCTTTCTTAATACTCCACTAAAGATATTTAAACAAGTTTACAAGCAGCAAGAAGTTAAAAAGCTGTACCTCAAAATCAGTACAGACATGTTCCAATGTCGAGGGGAAATAAAGGTGGGGATGCTGATGCTGGGGATGAAGGTGGTGTTGCAGCCAATGGAAGGTTGTCCAGAGGCTGGATTTTTACACATTTTAAAATGTTGATGTACAGTAACAGCAGTGAAAGTGTGGGATCGTCTGCACTTGAGACCATGCTTGATGATAAAATCTAAAACATAGAAAGCATAAATTAGCATCATTGTCTTGTTTACATGTTTTGTACAGTGCATTGCATATAAACAGCTTTCGTGATGAATAACCTTGCTCAAGAGCACAACATAAAGAGTATTTCTATACATGTTTTTAACTTGTCATAAGTAATGTAACGCAGAAAAACTATTATAACAACTGAAATAAAGTAGTTTAAATTCAGACATCCCAAAGGTTTCACAACACAAGAAAATATTAAATGAACAATATGTTTTTAGTTTTAAATGCAAGAAAGAAATTACTATGACATGCACAAACAGAAAGGTTCAACAAACATGATGTTTATCACACACAGTATAATTAAAATATTTAATTCACACACACATACCTTTTTGTTGAACTGCATGATTTCAGAGCTCGTGTAAATGCTTATTTACAGTAGGCACAGTGATATAGAGAGCAGAAGATCCTGTCCTCGCAAAAGTATTGTCTGGTGCACCTGTGCAGGTTCAACAAATATTTAAATACAAAAAATAAAAACTACAATAAAAACACTACGTGCCACTTGTGGTGGACGGGAGAATGTTAGCACATCGAGTGTTTAACGCGAAACTCAACATACTCCCGAAAATCACGTCGAGACAGCGATAATTGTAAGATTAAGATTTAATATACATATTAAAGCTCAGTTTATCTTTAAATTACCGTTTTCTTACCGTGCAATACTTGATACAGGCTGTACGGGAAGTTTAAACAAACTCTATTTGCGCCTGCGCACTTGATGCTGGAATAACTCCAAAAAGGAATAACGATAAAATGATCGCCAAAAAACGACAAACGGGACGTTTTTAATTGGTTTTTCGTTTTTTGATTCTGACACCAAAAACGGTTATTTGGTTTTTCGTTTTGAAACAAAAAACAGAAAAGCGGTATTTTCGTTTTATAATTACAAACGAATTACGGATTATCCAGAGATCCCCTGACCCTCTGGCTTCAGCTAAACAACGTCTGTCTTCCAGCCAATTACCTACGCCTACAATGCAAACGTTACGTTACCTTATAAATATTCATGAACAAAGTCTTTGCTGTAGTAGGATTGGGCATCGTCTTGCGGGGCGGAGTGTAGAGGCATCGCCTGTAGTTTCTCGCTGAAGCGCGCTTGGCTTGTTTCAGTTCGTGATTGAATCATGAAGAACATAAAACATCACTGGGAGTGGTACGGACATTGTGCAATAGCTGGATAGAGGAGTTTATTTGCTCTCCTTTTGCCCGTGTGAAATTATAATGCTGCTGCGCACGGACCAAGCTGCTTTTCTCCATTTAAGCACCGATAAAGTTGGACAGAAAGTGATAACGGATACCGGACGTATACAGGACAAACCCGAATAATAAGATTGTGATTCTGCACAGGAAGAGAGATGGGGAACGCAGGCAGTATGAACCAGCACACTGACCCCAGAGGACACCATATGCCTCTCAAACTGCCCATGCCCGACCCGGGGGAACTGGAGGAGAGATTTGCGCTCGTCCTGGTCTGTAATAATGATTTTATTTTTAGTCATTTTGACGCGCAAAACAAACATAGTAAGAGAGTCTGACCCAAACTTTTACTTTAAGTGAGTTGGTTAGTTTGAACTTTCTTTTGTTATTAACTCTATTTAGTTAACTTCAAGAGAAAGTTTAAGAGAAAAATGTGTTTTCTGGGTATTTTTAAAATTTTTAAATCTGGGTATTTTCACGTTTTATTCTACCGTCAGTCGGAATAGGGACGGTCGTAGATGGGTAATTTGCTGTTGTTAACTCCTTAGGGTGTTTTGTTTATTGGGCTTTATGGTTTATACATCCAAAGCAGTTTATTTCTCTGTAAATGTCAAGGGCTTAACAGATTCTTTACATTATTATATAGGAGGAGTTGACACTTTTTTGACTTACACAAACCCTGCCTCTCTTCTATCCATTCTTTTTGGAGAACCATCTTGTCCAGATGTCAGATGTCTTTATTAAATTTAGTTTTTATTTATTATGGCCCACATGGCCTATTATTAGGTTAATCATTAAAACAAAATACATCTACACACCAGTTTTGTTTAATCTCTATCATCTACCATTGTCCACAACAGCTGTTCCCAAACAACCCATTTACTCCTTTAGTTTTGTCCATCTTGACTTGAATATGGCACAGGAAATTATGTCATGAAGTTGGAATCTACAATCCTTTGTCTCCATGTGTCATAAGAATGCCAAGAATGTATCAGATTAGAATGCAACTACCTGAAGTCTGGACATCTTCTAGTTCTGGTTTAATGGGAACATATAAATGTAGGTCAGTCGTAATGCTAACACAAGACAAACCCTTTCAGTTAACAAACAAACACCAATAAGCAGATAAAGTAAAAGAGTCTACTTTAAAAAAGCAGATTGTGGCAGAATGGGTGAGTTTAGTCCATCTCAAGTGAAATAGAGTTGGTCTCTGTTTTACACAGCCTCGGGCTCTGGTGATTTTATTAAACAAAAAAGTAGTTTTCATTCGCTGTCCTTCAGGTAGAAATGTTGTCTTTTTTCTTTTAGTCACTGTTTATAGTTTTTTTTTTTAGCTTTTGTGGTTGTGTAATAGTCATCACAATGCTCTGTGCTAATTGCCTCGAGTCACAGGCAGATGAATCCTGGATCCTGACGTCACTGCCTGGGTTAGAACAGATTGGAAAGTTTTATTCCGATTCCTAATCCATGTGTTTCACGATCACCTGACTATTTTGCTTTTAGATACATGTACTGTAGGAGCACTGCTGTAGCCCCAACGGCTTTGATCTGAATAAATACTATGGTTTTTATGTGGTATCTGTTTTCTGTATGAACCATGAAAACCACAGGTAGCCACATCAAAGTGACATCAAAGTTATAATTATACTATTGTTATTATACACTCTTAAATAGGTTTGTCAAATAATAAATGTGCTTTATGCAGTAACTTAAGCAACTTTTAATGCACATTCTGCCACCATTATACCAAAATACAACCAGCAGTTATTGCTACTAATGTAAAACCAGTGGTATTATAGGCATTAGCCACCACCGTCATAATTTTATATTAGTAACAATGAATACTGAAACTACCGTATTTGTTTCTTTGGAGAATTTCTGTAAGAGACATCTCTGTTGTTTTTGAGACTGACAAGAATTAGGGTGCCATTAGAGTCAATACTTGCAATAAAATAAAAAAATACACACTTTAAAAGTAGGCATCCTCTGTTTTGCATTGGGTCTTAATCACACTGTTGGGGCTTTCTTCACGATAACAACCGGCTGCATGTACATTATCCAGCTTATTACTTGGCTATTTACCTAGAAAGTTAAGGAATATTAAATATTGATTTGAAATATTTTATTAGCTCATTCTTAACAAATGCAGACATTCTGCAAGGAAAGGAACACACTATTTGTTTTAATAATTAGCAAATATAATGTCATATATGTTATTAAAAGACACATTTTATAAAATTTTTGTGTAATATTACCTGTCTAAATTATTTGAAGCATCTGGGTTACCCCCCAAAAAAACCTGGGTTATCTAAAAAAAATAATAAACCGCCATATGTCACGACTGGCCAATCAGAATCAAGCATTCCAATGAACCATGTAATAATATAATGTATAACACATCTTCTCCTTTACCTGAGGCTGATCTAGAGTTGCTCTACTCTTATCAATAGTTGATTGCTTTTTTGTAGGTAATACAAGACAATTCGCATACAGGTTTTTTACGTCATGAAGAAATTTTTTTGACATGCCACTTTATTTTTTAATAAAGCAAATTATTTACACAATATATTACAATACAGACAATAGGTTTACTTATACAGTGCATTATTTGTCCTACTGTAACCATTCAACCAGTATAGTGACACCCTGGGCACATAAAGGGAGGGGATTAAAGCACCACGTACAGAGTGTAACACAAAACATATAAGAGGCGACAAGATGACAGACAGATAACAGAGGGACAAGACAATTGACAGTTGAGTTGACCCAATAACGTATTATTGATGGTTGAGTAGAATGATCTTGAGGTTCACATTCGTTAGTCACGGTTAGGGTGTTTGAGGGGAAAAGGGTTTGAAAAAACATGTTATGCATGAGTATTAATAGTGTGTGCCTATGAAAGACTGAAATGATTGAACTGGTTGGCATTGCCACATGGCGTGCAAATAGACATCTATGCTACCTAAAGTGCATTGTGAACAAATATTGATGTTGGGTTGGCCCATTTTGAACATTTTACTTTGGGTGATGTGAGTTCTGTGAATGACTTTATATTGTATAAGCTGCAAGTTTGTGTTATCGGTCATGAAAAATGTGTTCCTACAGATTTGTTCCCAGAAGACATTTTTTAAACAAGGATTTTTATCAGAAAGGCAGTAAATGAACTGATCATATGGATTTGTTTAGCTATTTGTCCTTAGACATGTACAAAATAGGCTAAATAAAACGTGTGCTTTCACATCCATGTGAAATGTATCCTGTCACAGAGTGGCAGGCGCTTATAGGGATGATGTATTTTTTCTTGTCAGGCTGTGGTTAAAGCATTAGGAACACTTTAGAACCGTTATTGCAGATTTGATATTTACTGCAATGAAAATCCACAGGTCCTGTAAGTAAATGCCTTAGTGAGTGAGACGGATCTTTCTAATGATTGAACCTTCTGTGTTAGCGCTGCTTAATCTCAGAGGAAAATCTGATGGGTATCTGGCTGATTAATATAATGATGACCTGGTCTTTAAAGTCACATGTAAGTAAAATATAAGAGGAAATGGTACTTTCCAGGCAGAAAACCTTGATTATACTACATAATATATAACTATAACTTATGGACATAAAAAAGTTTTCCTGAATTAAATTTAAATAGTGCTTGCCCATGCTAGATTTGCTAGCACAATGCTAGTTGCTTGTCAGGGTGTTGCTGTATTATATGGTCTAAGATATGGTATGAATTGCCTGATTTATTGACAGGCTCATAAAAATAGAAAAGTATGGCAAACCAAAATGTTTTAAAATAGTTTATAGCACAAAGGAATGGGATGAGTATGGCACTTAAGTCTAACTCAACCAAAGGTATGAGCAATAGTAACCACTAACATGTGATGTTTTTTCATAGCAGAAGATCAGCTTTCATGAGCATCACACCAGTCTGTATACGGAAATATGTCTGTATACAGTACCAATAATGCCATGGACATGAGAATTCATTTTTTTGTGATGTTCAGCTTATAGTGTTTTGAGTTTGACATTTCACCCAAAAGCCAGATCCTAATGTTAGATTTTAAAGTCAGATTCAGTGTACTGTAGGTTAAGGTTTGCTGAAAGCTTGGTTGTTCAGATTTGAATGAGTTTATTCAGTATTTTAATACCAGGATCAACAGAAAGCCAGGTCAGTACAAGAGCTACAGTACACAAACTGATCACCCTTAGTAAACAAAATAGAAAGTCCATTGCTTGTTTTTTTACAGAGCACTCATCCTTTCAATTAGTGCTGCACAATTAATCGCATCGCAATCGCGATGTCAGCCTGTGCAATTATATGACAGCAAAATGTTGCAATTATATTAAATAAATAAATGTGTGGACTTGTTAACACAAACTTTCTGATAACAGTTTTATGATTTTCCTTGCTGTTTAAAAAAAGAAAGAAAAATGAACAAAAACGGCAGTGCACGTGTGGCATGCACGTGTGTGGTGTGCGTCGTCACTTATACCAGAGCGAAGATGGATGCAGAGGAGGTTGACAGTGATCTGGTAGCTAAAAAAACTCTATGTCTGTTGTATGGCGGTATTTTGGATTTAGGATTACTGACACTGAGCAGTTGCTACATCACGTGGCAATACGAAAACATTTCTAGTTTTACAAATACAAATTTTAGCTAAACTGTGTGTGGATTTTCTTTAAAACCCATCAAGTTGACTCATGATACCATCTAGTATAATCGCAATCGCACATCGCAATTTTAGCATCAATAACCGCAATGGGAAAAATTACCCAAATCGTGCAGCCCTACTTTCAATACAGTTAAAGGGAGTGTCTTTTTGAACTGGTTTCAATTGAGACAACCTTTTATATTTTTACGTCTCATGCTGTTACACTGTTCTGAAATCAAAGCTCACAGGAACACATTGTGTGACATTGGCCATGATGCGTGCTTCAACGATTAGGATATAACTCAGCTTAATGTTTGCTATTTTCCTTTTGTTTTGTCCTTAAAGGGACACTTCACCCATTTGCATTAAGCTTTGTATATTTAGAACCCCAGTCATGTTTTTGAATGGTCATGAATAATTTTCTCAGTTGCCACTGAGACAGGAGAAATACAGATTTCAGTGTTGCCCTTCCTTCTTTCAATGATGTAAAAATCATCATTTTGCATCATTGAAAGAAGGAAGTCCAATATCTTTGTTGAGGGAGTGAGACTACAAACACCCCTTTTCTCGGTCAAATAGGCACCAAATTCTAAATGTATGTTAAATTTTACCTACAAATATAATAGGGTTGCCGCAGTGACGTAATTTTCCCACCGGTATCACCGGGTGAGAGGGGCTTATAAATGCGCACGCAGACGTGCACATTTTACTTTCACTTTTAAATTACGTTTAAATGAACTGTTTAAATGCAGTGCTTGCGTACGCTGCATTAAATCGCATATAAATTTGCGTGCAATGTGAGTGCAACAGCTGGTTTACTTAAGTGTTTGAGTCAATGTGCGCAGGTAATTCTCAAAGAACCTGCCAGTCCCAAGCAGAGCAACCGGCTACTTCTCCATAAAGCGCTGCTTGAATGATGGGTTTATTATTTTTCTTGATGAAAAACACAACAAAAAAATGATCTCGCTTATATTAAACATTATATATGTACCGTAAAACTTCAAATAATAGCCACGTCCCAAATAGACGCCTGTCTCTTTTAGACGCCTGGTGTGACGACAGGTTTGGGTAAATAAACGCCTGTCTCAAATAAAGGCCTGGTCTGTTTTTTAGTTTCGGTTTGTATTTAATCTTCTAAAACCCGTCAGATAGTCTGTTTAAGACAGTTCTATGGTGCAGATTGAACACGCTAAAGTTTATTTTTGCTTACCGGTAGATGTCACGTGACAGACGCAGTCGTTCCGTTACTCATCACTATGACAACACAACAAGCTTCGTCGCCAGGATTGAGGTGATGATGACAGTAGCGAAGTGGCAATCGGGAGAGTCGGGACTTTTCCTGGTGGGCCGGTAGTGTTTTGAGGCCGCTGATAAAAGCCGGGCTTTCAGTCTTTTGTCATGCATGCTCTCCCGCCACACATTGTATTTCTCGCGCGGAAACACTATTTATCATATTTAATATGCTGCAGCGCCCAAAATGTATCTGGCCGCACTGCTCTCTCTCTCTATCAAGCCAGTCTTGCCTAGAGTTCTAGTCAAGCGAGCCAATACAAAGAAGAGAAAGAGGCTACACAATAGCCAATCAGAAGTAGCACTGTTGTATCTGGGTAAGATTTCACGCAACAACCAATAAAAAAACATATCCTTGTTTGCTTTATTTATAATTTAAGACTGTTGTTATTACACGAACTAATTTGTTAAACACATTCAAATTAAAAATAAAACGTAATATGTGGTAACCTCCTGCTGTCATGCTGGAACAATTAAATTGAAAGCCTGTCTCTTATAGACGCCTGGTGTGATGATAGGTTTGGGAAAATAAAAGCCTGGGCTATTATTTGAAGTTTTACGGTATATTATAACAAAAATTAGTAAGCACACGGCTTCTGCCATCGTCTTGTCAGTGTCAGCTTGCCTCGCAAACTCTGACAGAAATAAATGAAATCTGACACCTGCTGCTCTGTGACGTGACGCGCGTTCAGCTCCGCTGAATTCAGGCAGCAGACACATTCAGTTGTTAGTGTGTATGCTCTCTAATGAAACTAAATTATTTAATTACACGAAAATATCAAAACGATGGTAAAAGACGGTGTTGCGGTGGGTGGGCAAGTGATCTAACCGCTGAGAGGCTGAAGCACCGGTTATCACCGTTTCACCGACTATCGCGGCAAGCCTAAAATATAACACACTTTCAATAAAGATTAATGTTTCTATGGGTGAAATGCTCCTTTAAGTGTTATGGGTGTAATGTTTGTAATGTTAAACTACTTTCTGAGAGTAATGTGAAATACCAGACAACATACAAATGCAAGAAAATCCAGTCATAAATTGCACTAGTATAGGCCTATTTGTAGCAATAGCCAACAATACATTATGGTAGGGGTGGGAATTGCTTGGACCCTCATGAATCGATTCAGAATCGATTCTTAGGGTCCCGATTCGATTCAGAATCGATTCTTGACGTACTAATTTGCATATCTGTGACGTCATTACGTCACATTTGCTCTCAAAGCCAAAATGTTTGCGCTTTTGCTAGTAGTCTCTGAACTGTCATATACTGTACTTTAATGCAACTAAGGGATAAATAATGTCATTCTTATATACATATATGTCCTGTTTCTGTAAGACATTAAAACCAGTAAAAATAGTAATTAAACGTGACATATTAATTCTATATGTTAACAGGCATTAACTTCCACGAACTGACTAACGTTAAGCATCTAATCATCATCATTATACACAGTGATTGGCAGTATTACTGTATTTATATAATACAGCGCAAACAGCGACTGAATAACAAACTATGTGCATATTTTACAGAAGTATTCATGTTATATCTAAACAGTCAGCGGATGGGTTTGGGCAAGGGTGTCCAATACGTAGATCGCAAAGGCAATCCCGGTAGATCACACATAAGTTAACTGCTGCTCCACGAGCGAAATTGTCATTATGGTCTTTTAGAGTAATTGTGAAACACGCAGGTCTTTTTTAAATGCTGCGCCTTCCTTCTCAACTGTGTTTTGCCAGGCCACTGCAGCTCAGTCATCTTTAACTTCCAAAATTCACATGGATGCGCATTCTTGCCTCACGCAGGAGCAGATGCACGCGCACTGTGTGTGTGAGCGAGCAAACGAGAGAGAGTGAGAGGCAGCGTAGCGCTGATTTGTATGCTTCTGATACAGTTGTAATTTTCTAGTTTGTTTCACTAAACCGCATCTCCGCTATTTTAAGGAGTACTCGACATGTACTCAAAAAGAATAAAGTAATGGTGACAGCCCTAAATTCAGTGTAGAGATATATGCAGTATAATCCTAGAAGCATTTAAAGTGTTCTTTCTCTTCTGCTCTTGTAAGCTCCGCTATGCGCTTGTGCAGTGCGCGCTCTCTTAAGTTGTCTGTGTGAAGCACCGCTCCCCCAGTTGAGTTCCGCCTTTTGGTTCTGAAAACGTCACGTTATTATTTTGTAAACTGACATTTAAGAATCGATTCTTGAAATTTGTGAATCGATTCAGAATCGGCCCACGTCCGAATCGCGATTCATCTAAGAATCGATTTTTTTTCCCACCCCTACATTATGGGGCGGTTTCCCGGACAGGGATTAGACTAGTCCTAGACTAAAAAAAATGTAAGAGCTGTTCAAACTGAAAACAAATGCACTTACAAATCTTGCCCATTGTTTTGCCTCAAAATGCACACAACTAATGTTTTTAGTAAGGCATGTTTGTTCAAACTAGTTATATTTCCTAATTAAACTAAGGCCTAATCCTGGTTTATGCTAATCCCTTTCCAGGAAACTGCCCCATATATGGGTCAAAATTGTGCCAATATTTGTATGTCAAACTCATGTTTCATGAAAATTATTTATTATCAGTAATATGTGGAATAAGGATTTAGTTTGGAAAGGCGATTTTCTCAATATTTATATTTTTTTGCACTATTAGATTCCAGATTTTCAAATAGTTTTACCTCAGCCAGATATTCTGCTATCCTAAGAACCCATACTGTCAGGTTTCAGATTATTTATAATTCTCAATAAAAAAATGTATTCTTAGGACTGGTTTGTGGTCCAGGGTCACAATGTGTCTCCAGTCATCAGTGTTGTTGCCACAGCACATTAATGACAAAATGGCTTTCACTATGGCTTTGAAAAGGAATGTGTCTCACAAAAAGTTTATTGGTTGTTAAAAGTCAAGTTTGCCATTAATTATTAATCTTTGAACTACTTTAACAGCACGGATTTTGCTCTAAAACATGAGACTGGCTGTAGCACTCATATACTTTTATCGAGTGAGTAAAAAGTAGGACCATGATGCCATAGAAGAAACATTTAAGGTTGTATGGTTATTTGTGGTGCAAAAAATAGACCAGTTATTACATGCACACATGCAGAACATCACACTTGTCTTATGGAGAATAATTTGATTGCTGTTTAAAGTGGTTTTTTGTATGGTAATATTCATAATTTTTGTGGTCTGGTGTCTAACTTCTCTGTCTCTGTTCATGTTCAGTCATCTGCAAAGAAGGTAGGCAGTGGTGTTGTGCAGTGTGCAGGCCACACAGAGCGAGCTGAGTCTTGAGCCCTGTATTAAAGGATCATTCAGCGTGCTTTTGTTAGCCAGATGCTGTGAATTAAACACTAAGGCAGTTTTTCCTGTTAAGAGGGGGCGAGTTTTCCCCTTAAACAGGCCTTACTGAATCCCCTTAGAGAGGTTAAAAATAGAGGACGATCTTAATAAACAATGAAACTTTACAGTAGAACTGAAGTTGAGCTTACTGAGTCAAGTAAGAACATTTTCAGCCAATATTTCAATGTTTTCCAAAAAACAGGTGAGTTGGTTAAAAACAAAATATATATAGGTGAGATGATAGATGGCTAACTATTTCTCGGGTTAAGCATTGTTTGTATCTCAGTTCCTTAACAGAGGTAAATGTTAAAACTGTAATCAGTAACTTTGTTGGTTATAAATAAATCCAAACCAGTTGGCTTTTCATGACCTGTTGAGACATGGACTCCACTAGACCTTTCTACCAGAACCTGCAGTCACTTTTTCAGCAATTTCAGCTAGAGTAGCTTGTCTGTTGGATCGGACCACACGTTCCAGCCTTCGCTCCTCAATGAGCCTTGGCCTCCTATGACCCTATCGCCGGTTCACCACGTTTCCTTCCATGGACCACTTTTGATAGGAACACTGCAGGTTTTGGAAATGCTATGACCCATTCGTCTAGCAGTCACAGTTTGAGCACAAGTGAAGCTCGTGAGAGCTGTGCACTGCAGCTCATGCTGGACCAATCGAGCAGATGTGCGTCCGCTGCCCACCTTAAAGTGCTGTCCCTTGTTACATAAAGCGTTGCAACAATTCTATTGCAAGGTATTTTGCACTTTGGGTGGGAATTGAAGATGAGATTAATATCTGTTTAGCCAAAATGCGATTATGCAATGCTTTTTCATGGCAATATGTACATATTTTATGAGGTGGCTTATTTAAGATTTTCTTGACCCCTGTGATGTTGAGGTTAGGGTTTTGTTATTGTTTTTTATGATAATTTTATGATAAAAGCCAACTTTGCTAAATATGTATGAATTCTTGTAAGATCAGGCTGGATTATATGGCCGAATGTAAATGAAACAGTTTTAACAAAACTGCTATTCAGTCAGAGAAACACGTGAAGCGACCAGGTGTAAAAAGACCCTATGTCTACTTGAATCAGTGGCATAGCCAGAAAATAGACTCTGGATGTGAATCTAAAAATATGGGTGTGCCACATTTATTGTTGTGCAAAATTATTAACCATAAGCATATAACCATGCTATAACCATAATGCTATGAGTGAGAAGGCAGACACACATAGCGGAACTATAAAGTGTAAAGATGCTCTATTACTTTCATGTATTTCGGGAGAAACTGGGGAATTCAGCTGCTGTAAATCCGGTTGACAGGACTCTCTGAACTGCAGCGCTCATTATAGATCAATTTATAAAGGTTTTTAAACGAAGAATCGGAATATCAGATAGTTGACATGGTAAGCAAGTTAGTGAATATTTTTAAACAAAAACGAAAAACTAACTAAAAACAAATAGCATACATCTGTGTTAGTTATTGTGGCTGCAGTGTGTCACGTCGCCTTGGACACAAGGGGTCAGTTAAAATATTTTTTTACTTAAGCGTGAAAGGGTTGATTTTAAATATATATATATATATATATATATATATATATATATATATATATATATATATATATATATATATATATATATATATATTCTAAGGCCAACAACAATAGCACAAGTTAAGTAAACTTTTTTATTGAGATTATAAAAATTATTCTGCATCCATTTTTAGGGGGCTATTAACGTGAATGTTAAATAATGTTTATTGTTAAATAAAGTGAAATATATATGGTAAAAAGCACTTTCTGAAAATGTAACTTATGCAATGGTGAAAAAAAACTTGTTTAGTTGTTCAAAACCCTGCCTTCAGCTGAATGTTTCATTATATTCGGCTTCGGCCAAGAATTTTTTGGTTTAGGTGCATCCTGCTACTTATTTATACTGATACTGATCCTCACACATACTGATAAACTTGAATGCACTGTAAGTCGCTTTGAATAATAGTGTCTACTGAATGCATAAACGTAAATGCATCTGAAATTAAAACCTTAGTATAGTTTAACAACATGAAACATGAGTCTACTACTTCTGACAACATTTTTCAGTATGTGTCAGATGCACACTTTATTATCCCATTACACCATTGGAGTAAATTATTTTTGCAGTTGGCATTAGTACACAATAATAAGACACTTGAATATCTGCGATTTTGTGAATATACTTACAGCTGTAGGACTTTGTTGGGCATGAAACGGGTCGGTGTTTAATCACAATAATGCAAAATCTCTAATAGATTATTGCTTAATAATAGTTTTGATTGCACAGCAAAGACAGCACAAAGCTGAATTATGTGTTAATTGCACAACCAAAACCTAAAACCAAGCTGTCATGTGAATTCTGTGATCTCTTGTAATTAAAAGATTTTCATAACTTTCATAATATGTGCTTTTTTGTGGTGTTGAAAAAGTAGAAAGTGCTTTCTGCTGTATAAGCAACGTCATGTTTCTCTGTGCTGTACGTGTTCATGATTAGTATTATGGTCACAGGCCTGTTCTCCTGCTGACTCTTAATTAATCTCAATGAACAATAGCTGCTCGCCCTTCAGCAGGAGCTTAAAAACAGCTGTGAGTCCCGTGCAACAGCCAGAGAAAAACAAGACAGCCTTTATTCTGTCTCAGAGCAGAGCCTGGCACTAACCTTACCATCCACACCTCCTTACTCTATATCCATCCATCCATTCATTGTCCTAAGGCTTATTCAGGCTTTTTGATTTCATGTGGTCTGAGCGACAGACTGTTCACTGAGCCAATTAGTCATAGAGGGCAGAAAGCCAGTGGTCCAACACTAGCGCTGCATGATCATATTGAATACAGCTAAAGTTGGCTGGCACGGCTGGTTTGATGGTGCTGATGCTGCCGATGCTGTGTTATCTCATTGAGCCGATGACGATAGCAATGTGTCATTGCATAGTGCATGGTTACTCCATGGTTACGATTCAAACACTGTAATTGCTGTTTCAATGATTTGGGTTATTTGACAAAATGTATCTCATGACCTTAAAATTTTTAGTATTGTGCCAAGCATCACTCTCTCTGTTTCACCATCTGCATCGACCTAAAACGTTTGACTATACATAACTTTTTGAGGCATTCAAGTCATAGCAATATGCATATTTCCATATGCACTTTGCGATATTTCGATAATTTCAATATTTCTTATATATATCTTGGAGGCCTGAAATCTTTTCTGAAATGGATGACCTGTTACAGCAACGTTATGTTAATGTTGCTCTTGAGTCTTGTCTCTCTTCAGGTTTATTCACTCCTACAATACGTTTTACAGTTTTAATATAGTATGTTTTGTGAAGATTTGCAATAATACGATTTTCAATTTTTTATTATTTTTTTGCTACGTCTGGTAATATGTATTTTCTGTAAAGCTGCTTTGCAACAGTGCAAAACTGTGAAAAGCACTATAGAAATAAACTGAAAAGGCAGCCAAAAAGAGTACTACATGGATGGGAACTCCTTTAATACTTTTCAAAAGCATCCCTGGCTGATAGCTCAGGAATCTGGTTGATGAAATGTAGAGAGAATATATCTATAAATTCTAGGCAAAGGTTAAATAGTATGTTGAGGCACTAAATTACTAAGTTTTGTAATTGTTTTATTTTGTAGTTGCAGTAAAGTTCCCAGTGGTACATGTGTGTTATTCATAGTTTTGATGATTTTATTATTATTAACTAAATTGCAAAACAAAATATTATTAGAATTTATTGAGTTATTTTTATTAGCAATGTACACTGTGTGAGGAAGACACTTAAAGGTTTTCATTTTTCACCCAAAAATGACTATTCTGTCATCATTTTCTTTCTATGGGTTTGCTGCTTGCTTTTAGTGTGATGTTATCACAATGGGTCAACATAATATATAATACAGCTGTACTGCAATTATTACTATTATACAATTCCAACTTACAAATTATCCAATTGTGAGCACA
Organism: Paramisgurnus dabryanus; assembly: GCF_030506205.2. NCBI lineage: Eukaryota > Metazoa > Chordata > Actinopteri > Cypriniformes > Cobitidae > Paramisgurnus > Paramisgurnus dabryanus. The sequence continues at coordinate 36,150,831 of NC_133351.1, forward strand.
AGTAACAGAAAATAATTATAATGATGAAAGGGGTTTGAAAGCGGTTCCCATTAATTTAACTTTATATATGTAAGCTCTTAATGAAGTTCCATGCAAATATTTATTATTATAATTATTTTCTGTTACTTGTGCTCACAATTGGATAATTTGTAAGTTGGAATTTTATAATAGTAATAATTGCAGTACAGCTGTATTATATATTATGTTGACCCATTGTGATAACATCACACTAAAAGCAAGCAGCAAACCCATAGAAAGAAACTCATAAGAGCAAAGTGTTCAATTATTTTTGTTGCACTTCTCTTTCCTTACATGACCCAGAAGCACAGTATATGTGATGGGTGTTTGTATCTATTCTGATTAACTGAGTACCATGCATTGAGTCAAATATTGTGTCATACAGTCCACACCATTAGTCCTATCAGGATGTCTGTGTAGCTGTATTGTGCTGGTGACGATGGTGTCACAGGTTGGTCTGGCATCGGTGAACAGTGACTGCTCAGACTGGGCTGCTGAGCTCTCTGCTCTCATTATCATGCAGTGCATTATGGGAGCTCACGGGATCCTGGTGTTGGCCAAGAGGACAGCTGTGAGAAACTTCAGCCTGAGCTCCGTCACAGATGATGTGGATGTGCGTGTGGGTGTTTGTTTTGGCTGGGTTATGTGTTCGTGAATCCAGATGTTATTGTGACTGTATAAAAGCACTGGAGGGTTTGATTACTCAATGAGGGAAGAGAAAGACTTTGTTAAATAACTGTTGTGCATGCAGAAAGGGGAACAAATTAACCTGATTAGGTTTAGTTTTGTCCTGTTTATGTATAAAAACATTTGTTTGGATATAAATTAAAAGTGTCACAGTTCTACAAGATAAAAGGTTTATCTTGAGTTGAGCTGATGCATAACAGCATAATGTCTGGTCTACGTTTTAGGAAAAAATGCCCATTTGACAGGAAGACACATCTGACCAACATATAAAATATTTTTTTTTACATTTCTCTTGAAAAATATGTAAAGTCTTTCTGTGAGCCCTTGCTGCTGCTTGTGTGTGATAGGCATATTAGTGTCTGTTCATTAATGTGCTGCCTGACAAAATTGATGTTATTTTCTTCAAATGCTTTCTTCTCTAACATGTATTTAAATAAATTTTCTGCTGTAATGATTCAACTGCTCTTCAGAGGTAATGGCCTGTGTCTGCAGAGGGTTAAACTTCTCATCCCTGAAATCTGTTCATGTCGAATCGTATCATTCTGGTAAATTTAACTCATGCCTGTTTCCAGCTCATGTTGTTAGCCAGCAGGGGAGTTCATTCAGATGTCTAATGGATTCAGTAGGCTACTGTACATAGTGAATTTGTTGTCTTAACTGTTTGTACTTAAACTTCATTGATGCACAGACACTTTTATTTCGTACAAATAAGTTGGTTTTCTCAGACTAAAAGAATCAGGAATCACAGGTGTCTAGAGATCTTGTGGGTGTTTTCTTGATAAGAAACAATTTTTTGTGTTTTTCCAAGTCATTGTTGTTAAAGGAATAGTCTACTCATTTTCAATATTAAACTATGTTATTACCTTAACTAAGAAGAGTTGATACATCCCTCTATCATCTCAGTGCGTGCACGTAAGCGCTGGGGCGCACTGCGACACTTCAATAGCATTTAGCTTAGCCCCATTCATTCAATGGTACCACTCAGAGATAAAGTCATTTTCTTCTTCTCACTCCTTTTCGAATAGGCAAAGGACATTTAATATAGTTTTATGTTTTGTGTGATTTGTATACTTGAATTTATCTTTTTTTGTTTGATGTTCTTTTTGCATAAATTCGAAATAAATACAATAAAAAAAAAAAAAAAAAGTTAGAAGCAGTGTTGGGGAAGTTACTTTAAAAAAGTAGTGTTTGCTCGTTACTCGTACTTTTTAAAAAAGTAATCCATTACTTTACTTAGTTACCGCCTTCGGAAAGTAACTTTTTACGTTACTCGTTACTTTTACGTTACTTTTATGTTGCCTGACATTGGGCAGAACCCAATATCTGTTTAAATGTGTAGGCCTAAATAAAGTTATACTATGGAGGACATAACAGGTATTTCTTTTGTGCTCTTTATTATAAAAAAGTATCAATAAGTTTCTTAGGAACAACATGGTAACCTCAAAATGAGTCATATGTCTCAAAATAAATTTATTTGAAAGTCTGTTTCTTCTGGGGGTAAGCACAAGACCTACCAGGCTGAACAGCCTTTCCACTAGTGCACTGGATGGTGCAGAGCCGGCCCTGGCCAATTTGCTGCCCTAGGCAAGATTTCACCTGGTGCCCTTTAGAATCACAGAATCACAATTGTGTTCCAATCATTTTGTTCATAACTTACACAGAAACAAACTGCACAGCTTTGTCTTGTTTTTCTTTATTTTGAAAATATTTTGGAAACACACACAAACACACGAACACATACACACAATATCCTGTTACTCAGGCATTTGATCTTGACATTGTTAAAATCTTGTCATTTTTACATGTTTTAACACTGTACATTTAACTTAAAATATTTAATTGTGTACAAGAAAACAGCTCTTATTAATGAATTATTAGTAGCATGTTGTAGTGTCTCGGTAGATTGTGCTCATTGTTAAATAGCTTTGTGGCTATACTGCACTGGAGCGGCAGTTTAAAATATAAACCCAGAATTCAGCGAACGTCAAGAACAAGAAAAAAACAATAAGGCCAAGACGCGGGATTTAAATTACGTTACACGGACCATGTATAAATTTCAATGTTTCTGGACAGAAATATCAACTTTGTCTGGTATTAATAAGCTGCACATTGGAATGCTGGCTGCTCCCCGCGGTGCTGAAGACGCATGATGGCACATATACACAGATATCTACGTGCAATCTATTGGAAAGTGGAGTGGAAAGTTAAGAATGACAACATTTGAAAAGCATTTTAAACAACCATGACCAATTCTTTCATTTGTTTTGCTTCCGTATTGTTGTCAGTAAGTGTACGTGCAATCATAGTATGATTTTATACAGGTTGGTGGAGTATACACATATGGATATAATGTTGTTTAATAGATTCGTTATTTGAATGGCCTTCTTGTACGAATAATTTTTGCCATACCGTAGATTTTCGTGAAATGCCGCCACTGGGCACAGCACCCAAGTAAAGTCAATGTGTGGGGAAACACTGTGACAAGAGTGTGCAGGCGTCAGAGTGAATACGACGCAGCGTCATCTATGGGAATACTGAGATAAACTCATTTCAGGACAATAGTAAAACGGCATTACAAAAAAATTTATGAATCGATTTTTGGAATTCTATGAATCGATTCAGAATCGGCAACGCTTGAATCGCGATTCAAATGTGAATCGATTTTTTTGCACACCCCTAGTACATAGTTCTGAAAAGATGTTCATAGTGTTCTTCAGCAACCCAGTCTCACCCCATTTCGTCAATATTTGACGACACTTGACCATTCGTCAATATGTGACGCGGAGGGTATACCTTTCGCGTCATTTTTTGACGAACTGGGGACTTCAATACTATTACGTCCGTTGGATTCTCTTCTCCTATTTTCTTACCAATTTCGCGTCGGTTTAGGGTTAGATTTACATAATGACATCCCTACCCAAACCTAACTCTAACCCCAACGCCAGGTGACAACTGTTTCTAACCCCAACGCCAGGTGACAACTATTTAATTTCGCGTACACTGTTTAATTTCGCGTACACGGTTTAATTTTGCGTAATCTAACCCTAAACCGACGCGAAATTGGTAAGAAAATAGGAGAAGAGAATGCAACGGACGTAATAGTAGCCTATTGAAGTCCCCAGTTCGTCAAAAAATGACGCGAAAGGTATACCCTCCGCGTCACATATTGACGAATGGTCAAGTGTCGTCAAATATTGACGAAATGGGGTGAGACTGTGTTATCTTCAGCATCCTTGCAAGTTATATACAACCAACAGCCTATTATTGTTCTGCATTTACTCACACACCTGTTGATCAGGAGTAAAAATACAGGTACATCAATAATAATATAAATAGATAAAAACAGACCTTGTTGAATTTGTTATTAACGAATTGGGGTATTTGAATGATCTTAAAACAATTTAAATATACGCTGTAAAAGTGCATTGTGCGTGTGGGCGAGGGGGCATAACGTTAGCTGTATATGTGAACGAGTTATGTCATTTTGCTAGTGTGGTTCTGTTTTGGTGTTTAATCGCTAGCTATAGTGTGGGGCATTAATTGTGGCAGTTAAATGCTAATCAAATTGAACCAAAATGTTGATTTAAATATTTTGGATGGTTTTTTGTGTGGGTTTTGGACAGTTTTTGGCTTGGAAACCATCAACTCTATCTGGCAACACAGGAGGCTTTTCAGACACAGAGCTTTTCAGATCGGTGAGCTTTGTACAAAATCAGAAAGTTTAATGAAGGCAGGGATATCTGGAGCTACAAAAATGTACGGTATGTGGAAAATAATGTGTTTTTTGAACCATAAACCATGCAAACACATTGTATTATAAAGACAGAGCACAGTTATGCTAATTTGAAAACCACGCCCACCGGGGGGACAACAATCCAACTGTCTCCATTGACTTTGTGTTACGTGAGGCTGCCTCCTTGTCATTTCTAGCTTATAACAAAAAACTGAATAATGCCTTAAAGCTGATGTGTGACTAGGTGTACAGCTAACAAGCTAAAAAAAAAACAGAAATACGTTTTTATAAGCTGTCGACCCCAAAAAACGAGCGTTTAATAACACAAAAGTGGATCGCCCACTACGTTTCTCTCCAGTGGGCGTAATTCTAATTATAGTAGTACTATGAAAAGTTGCCTGTATCCACCCGCAATGTCAGCATTGCTATTAGATGTCTACATATATAAAACACCTGATTCCACTCATCAGGCTACTGCCAGAATGTATGGCTGTGTCTCAGTCAGCTCCCTTGTTCAGTAGTCAGGGCACTGATTGGAGAGTCTGCCATTAAGGACTGTCTCAATCCAAAATCCTTCAATGTCAGAAAAAAGGTACAAAACTGTACCTTTTTTGTCGCTGGGGTGGTAACCCAAGGTACCGTTTTGTACCTTTACAGGTATATAAACATAATACAATGTTGTACCTTTTGGGGTTCATTACTGTTCTATAAGGATTGATTGTGTACCTTCAAAGGTACAGTTAACTGTTTTGTACCTCTAAAATTTAACTGGTACAAAATTGTTCCTTAAGGTACACAATTGGTCCTTAGGGTATAATATTGTACCCCATAAGGTACAACATTTGAATGTGTTGTATACCCATAACAACCGAAATAGGCTACCACCTATAGTAGAATTTTTTGGGGGAAGAAGGCTATTGTGATAAATGACTAAGAAAATATTTTGATAAATTATGGTAAGCACACAGTTGACAGTACCCATTAAATTCCATCATATTTTTTATTCCTACTATGGAAGTCAATGGTCACTTACTGCTGTGTATTTACCATCATTTCTCAAAATATCTTCTTTTGTGTTCATCAGAAAAAAGAAATTCATACCGGTTTACAACAACATGAGGATGAGAAAATCATGACAGAATTTTCATTTTAAAGTGAACTATCCCTTTAATTTACAGACTAACAAGCTGATGAACTGAATCAGGTGTTTTATATACAATAGTATTTATAAACAGCTACAGTAGTAAAGTTACATCCTAACAACAAGCACAATTTTTCTGTTCCGCCTGTCCATTCTTTCTTTCTTTTTTCGTTCTTTCTCAAGATAAGCATGACTGTTTACTTTTGAAGCAACTGTATGGGTGTGTCTCTGAGAAAGAGCTGCTACTCAATAAGAGAGCGTACAAAAATGACAGAAGACCCTGACAACACTCATCACCCACTTTTTGGACTAGGGTGATGGTTAGAAGAATTCTTTTTCTTCCATTTTCCTCCATTGAACTTGGCATATGACGAGACACAACATTGAATAGATTTGACACCATCCCTTTTCTGGGCTGCTACAGTATGAAAATCTATGCTATTTTTGATGAAACAAAAAAATATTATAACATTATATAAAATTTATATAACATATATATATTCATATATTTATAAGTTAAACTATGCTCAATTATTTTTAAACTCTTCTTTAAACCCTTTTTTAACTCATCTTAATTTCTAAATTTGGAAAAAATCCCAGTCCTACGTGTCTTCTTACAGAAGATATTACAATTGTGTCTATAGTTCAGATAGTTCATGGTTTGTGCTACTGATAGTGGTGGGGTGGCTCATCAGGTTAAACTGTGTGTACCAGTGACACTTGTCAGATTGTTAATCTCTAGTAACCTGTTAATCTGTTTCAGTGACTTTATTCAGTGCAGGATTTGTCAGACTGATTTACAGTAAACCTTGACTTGTGAGTCCATGAGTCTTTTCGGGAGATTCTGGATTCAGTCATACATTTGACTACAGTGATTTGCTGTGCATCACATACCTATGTGTAGCCAGCAAATATGACACAAAAAGTCCTTTATCTTTCTTTTCACATTAAATTCATACTGCAAACTTGCAACACAAATAAAATATATTTGCTGTCGCTCTTCATGTCCAGTAGTGGCAGTATATTGAAGAATATTATTCTTGTGTACTTTTGATTGAGTAAATTACTTATAATGAAAGGGAAACGGATGTTTTATTTATTATAAAATATAAGTTTATTTCAAAATGTTCAGATATAACCTTGTTAGAGAATCAAGTGGTGCAGTTTAAAAACCCTGTACATGCTAAAATCTTTACTACAAAAAAAATTGTATTCCTATCTGAAAATAAAGGTAAAAGGCAAAAAAATTCTGTCAGTATCCCAATAATATATTTAATAAACCTCCTTTTACCGGATAAAAAGCTCTTACCTCGACGTGTGTTCGCCATTGTTAACCCAATTACTCTCCTGTGTACTTACAGGACTTTGCTACTAAATCATTGTGATGTTTAACCAATTCTGCCAACAATGCAATATTTCTATATAGTGTTTTGGAAGGGTTAAGCAGATTTAAAGCGAAACTATTTGATGCACATATAATATGTGTTGAGAGCATTCGGTCCGGCATTTGCATAAGCTCTTTATATATTCTCCGGTCATAACCATTATTATGCTAAAATGTATTTACAGTGTTGTCATGACTGATACTTAGCAAAATATAAATGGCTTCATTTACAATGCTTCACAGAAAAGTCCTTTTGGTGCAGTCCATGTTTGCGTGGTAACAGTGAGTTCTTATTTGGTAAATCTTTTTCTAGACTCTTACCAATGACACCCTGACATATTTCCTCTTTCCATGTGGCTTCTGTGGCAGCTGGTTCATGTCAGTCCAGTGATTTATCTGTAGATGAATCTGATGGACACTGTAAAGCATACCTAACTCGACATGACAACTACATATCAGACTTCAGTAGCTATATCCTGCACTAGAGTCACAGGCAGGTCATGTAAGCTGTCTCTCTGTAGATGTAGGCTGAAACATATCCTCTTTGAGCTACTGTAACACAATAATACGTTTTCAGTCTACTGTATGTTTTGTGGTTTCAAAAAAATAGAGAGCTGGAGAAATAGTAAAGATTTTGTTCATGATGCTTTAAATACTGTATGTCGACTACATCCTAAAACACACACTAAATAAAGCCGTTTCTCAATACACTTGTGTTCTTGTTAACTTGTATAAGTATTGTTCTGTTCCAGTTCAAAGTTCACTAGTCAAGTCAAGTACAGTTAACTACATTTAAAAATGTTTGACACAACAACAACAGTAGTATTTTATGGATTATGCAGGTCACTGCTTCATTGCCGTTACTGTGAAATGCATTTTGGGAACTTGGTTGTCTCAATTTTGCACGCCACCTCCCAATGCATTCTTTATTAAACTTATCAAGTTTGAGCTACCAAGGTCGCAGGTCCTATGGGTTAAGTTTAGCCTTTTGGACAAATTACACAGAAGCCCTCAGCTTGTAAAATTTCAAGTGGTCAGATCTCATAAGGGAACTGGTGAGCTTTAATTTTCAAACCCTGACATAACTAAAATCAGAAAGACAAGGCATACTTATAGTTTATCTTCAGCACCGAATGGATGATAGCTGGCTATAATAGCATAATTAAAACATCATTATCTTAATGACACTGGATTTCTGAGTCACTGGAGTAGTAGAGAGACTAGATAAATGAGTTATAATAGGTATTCATTCTGCAATTATTAAAAATTAAAAACCTCGGACAGTATGATTAAGTTCCAAAGCAGTTATCATTTATCACTCTTAAGGTGTTTATTTTGTGATAATAATGAGGGTCTTATGAAATATTGATTTTGAGCGACAGAGAATATAGTAATATGGGAGACATAAAAGTAGGCATGTACTAGGTACAATTTAAGAAGCGAGATGATACAAGAGATGTACCAGTGCTGATTTATGCTTTTGTTCAAGGCATTAAATGGTTAGCTGAAATTCAGCCTTTAGTAGCCGAGTGCTTTTTAATTGCCCTTTTGGGCCAAACATGTTTGACTATTGAATTTCATAAAAGTCAAGTATCCTGGAGAGCATATCATATTGCCTAGAAAGAAAATAGGTAAAGGGGTGCTTTGCAGACAGGGTTTATCCTTGTCCCAGACTAAAATACATGCGTGAGCTGCCTTAATTTAAAAAAGTCTTGCACTGACATATCTTAACATAAACCATTGCCATTGTTTTGTCTCAAGAAGCACACCAGTATTGTTTTTTGTAAGGGTTTGTTTGTAAAAACGAAAATGTCCAAATAAAACTAAGGCCTAGTACTGGATTAATCTAAACCCTGTCCGTTAGAAAATACTACAGCTTTATCATCTGCAAAAACATGATCCACTCACTTAATCAAATTGCCCCTCTTACATATCTTTTGGATGTGGGGGTCTGCGATTACACAGCTAATCCGCTGGCAGACGGGGGACACCTGTGCTGCCCCCCAGAATTGACCGGATTACGGAAACATGTCGCGCTAATTAGGGGATGACACGTGCCACCTGGCCAGATCTGTGAGGAGCCATTTGGATCAAGTGGGAATGCCGGAAAAACACAGAGGAAAGAGAATTTCATGTCTGAGGTCTTGCAGTCACTGACCTCAGTGCTGATAGATGTTATTGATACTTAACTACTCAACTAATGCTCTTTAGTTTTTCTCTGCAAAATGACAGATTGAAAAGCGATGATATACAAAATTAGGTATTTGTGAAGGAACACATTACACATTAATCTGTAAATAGGGATACAGGGGTGGTTTCCCGGACAGGGATTAGACTAGTCCTAGACTTAAACACTTTTAAGAGCTCTCCAAACTGAAAGCAACTTACACTGACATATCTTAAAATACATCAGTGCCCTTTGTTTTACATCAAAATGCACACAGGTAATGTTTTTAGTAAGGCATGTTTGTTAAAACTAGTTATATCTCCTAATTAAACTAAGGCTTAGTCCAGGATTAAGCTAATCCTGGTCCGGGAAACCGCCCCATAGTGTATTTAAGCCTGTAAATAGATGAAGCTATTTGGTACCAGATGGAGACTCTGTTCGATTCCACATGCACTAAGAATTTTCATAGCATCCATCCACCCAGTCATATCATAGTTTGTGATTTTGGAACACTCTTACAGTTTTCAAATTAGGCCTAGATGCAAGGATATTGTGGTTACATTGGATGGCTTGCTGCTTTGAGTGTGGGAATGTAGGAACTAGGGAGAGAGAGATTGTAGGGTTTTTTAGGTTTAGTGAAATAGACTGTCTGGACGTCACCAGACACAGGAAAATGTGAGACGAGGAATCACATGCCTCACTGAGAGGAAAAAGCAGAGGGATTGAGTTAGTATAAGAGCAGCTGTCTTCCTTACACTACTGCTTTTTTCACTAAGATTGTAGGAGAGACAGAGACCAAAGCACTGTGCAATTGATACAAGAGAAGGACAATTCAAACTATAGAGACAGTTCAGGACAATGGTTAAAATGTGATGACACTTTATCAGGCTCAAGACATCCACACCTCATAAGTCACTCTTGTAATGTAGACTCCATAAAAACAGTGCTCTGTTATATCCATTTATGCACTGTAGGCTACATATCGTAAGTGCAGTTCATTTATTTAAAAAACTGCCTTCCTATTGGAAAAACATACATGTCTGCTGCTTTAATAAATTTCTTTTGAATATTATTATTAATACTCTACTCTAATTTACAGCCACATATATGTTTACTGTACTGCACATGATGGCTATTGCTTTAAATGACAGAAAGTTTAAGGAGCTGCTTTTAGTAGTATATGGGTGTGCCATTACAGGTGGTTATTTGGATTTGAAGTGGTTTAAATGTTTGGGACTGACCCAGAGGAACCACTCAGACACAGGTAATCAAACTAATTAATGGTCTTAGCTGCAGAGGTGAAACTGACCATTACTACACAAAATTAGAAATGACATCAGTAACCTAAATAAGAATGTGTTCCTGGAAAGTTTAAAAAGTCTTTCTGTTCATTTTTGCTGCATTGCTGTTTAATTTGGCTAGATACCGCCTACAGTACTTAGATGGGAAGACACAATGTGGATAACATAAATAACTAACCATTTGTTCCATGAAGCCAATAGCTATGTTTCCATCCACCTATTTTTATGCGCATTTTGGAGTATTGCATAAAAAGTGTCAGATGGAAAGATGCAGATAAATTCAAAAAATGTACATAAAAAACATATCCTCTACCGTATTTTCCAGACTATAAGTCGCTTCGGAGTATAAGTCGCATCAGTCAAAAATGTGTTTTGAAGAGGAAAAAACATATACAAGTCGCACTGGACTGTAAGTCGCATTTATTTAGAAAATGATTTCATAAAATCCAAGCCCAAGAACAGAGATTTAATCTTAAAAGGCAAGTTATTCAACTAAACAGTGGCACACAGACTGAATAGGTGTCCGTACATGTTAACGTAATATTACCATTTATTCACCGAACACAATAGCATATCAAACATACCTGAGAGACTATATAGGCTAAATTAACACGACAAGCCAAATCAAGTTATACAAGGTCATTCCACATCACTGAATCCATTGAATTACATAAATACAGGAGCAGTATAGAGCGGACTCTCGCGGCTGTAGACGGTAATGTTGTCTCTTGTCTCATATGAAATATTTTTGACGAAGTCGCACCTGACTAGAAGGCGCAGGACCAGCCAAACTATGAAAAAAAGTGTGTACGGTAAATTGATTCGAATAGATTTCTTATACAATAAGAAAACATGCGCATGAACTACAATGGAAATAAATCCTTATACATGCACATCAAAATAGTCTCGTTGGACAGCATAACTGTAAACTCAAACAGCAGTAATCCACATCCGAAAGCAGATAGCAGGTTTATCAGGTTGTGATGATCTTGCATTCTTTAGCTAACTGGATGGAAACACTGCTTCATTCACAACTTTGGATGAAAATAAAGCTTATGATTATTGATTGACAAGCAATGATGTGGTAGCTTACAGTTGGTTTAGACATTTAAACATCACAGATGATATAAGTAAAGGTAATTTATGTCTAGTCAAAAGTAAAAAACAGGCAAAACCTGTGGACATTGACTCTTAAAAGTGACATAACTTTGCACAGGTAAGATTAAAACGTGATTTTATTAAAATCATACAGTGTTAAAATCTTACAGCAAAAATCTTATCCTATGTAGAATTTCTTGCCCAATTAACACAATTCTTTTTTGACTGAAGGATTAATCTAAATTATTTTCTGTAGTAATAGACATTATATAGACAAAATAAACAGTATATGTCTTTATGAACACATGCAGTTGAAGGTGTTGCTCAAACCCAGTTTGATGGCTGTCCTTGTGTGTGTAGATTATGGTAAGTGCTGTGTTTCCCTCCGTTCAGCAGCTGCTGTTTTGAGAATGGAAAACACAACATACCCATCCGCTTTTAAAGCAGCTTCCTGCATGCTGGAAATCTACAAGGAAAGATTGAGATCAGCTCATGACAACAGCATACATTGACAAATAATATGGCTCCTGTTCAATAGTTTTTTTTCCACATTAAGATGTAATCGAACAGCTCTGGCAGTGATTTCTCATCAGTGAGACTCATGTGTTTGTGTTTGGGTGGATGAAGGGTGGGGTTCAGATAAAGCTCTGGTGACTGCAGTATTTTGGGGGAGTTCCATCAGCAGATGTGTGAAAGTAGGGCAGATGTAGAGGACAACACTTGTGTAATAACTGAATAGAGACGGAGGTCTGATTTCATCACATGTTTGGAGTTTAAACACATTCATGTATATGTATAGTTGTGCTACGAGTTACAACAAAAGACATTTTGTCTTGCAAAATCAAAGCTAATAGCCATTTGATAAGATTGCTACAGTCTATTAAACATGATTGTCAAGTTTGCCTTAAAATAAAAGTATAGTTAGTCATTACATACGTTTGTGTCTTTTAAGCAAAGCTGCTCGACTACATGCAAATACTGCTGCATTTAATCCCCATCAGTACAGAAAGTACTCAGACATGCTTCAATCATAAATGTTATCTATAAACTGAGGAGATCCAGACACTAAACACTGTTATTGTAAGGACTAAAGTCAGGAGAACTTTTCGTTCCAAAGAATGCCATAGGGGAGTTTGAATTACATAAATAATGACTAGACTTTCATTTTGGGTGAACAACCTTTTTTCTCCAATGAACAGTGACCTCACACTTTTTACTCATCTGGAAGTACATTTTTTATTAATGTTCTTAATTGGCAAGTCAAAGTCTTCATCAAGAACAACTTGTTTCTTTGGTAAGGTTAAAAAAATTTGATATTACACAAATACTTCTGTTTCCTTCATTGTAGATCTTGGTGGGCAAGACAGCAACAGCAATACCACTAAAAAATTAACAGTAATAAGTAACAGTAACAGTACCGGCAATAAATAATAGAATGCATTATAGTTTTAGATTTCCAAACTACAGGGACTGCTGTCTTCATTAAAATTTGTATACACAATATGATTGTAAACATGCATAACTGAAGCTTTGTCCGGTTTCTTTTGCACTGTTGTTTCTTCTGCAGTAGTGTTTGTTTGAGATGAGCAGCTCTGTTTGAAGAGATACAGCGGATTCTGGCGTAAACATGTAGCTCCATGTGTCTCCTTTGCTCTTCTGCTGAACTTGCACATTTTGCGCACAGACATGGAAGAGGGTTTGAAATCAATCTGGTGAATGAATGCAACTGAGTTTGGCTGTTTTTCAGGAGTCAGACAGGCGAATACCTAGACATATTCCTCCATTTATCTCACTGTTTAATTGCCTCTTTTAAATTGCATTGCATGCATGATTAAAAGCATCGTTTTATCAGTTTTTATACTTTTGAATGTGATGTGATCCGTTGTGCTGCAGAAAGCATACTGTATCTTGAAAGCAAAACAGCATTAGATTTTAGTTTTGGATAACTAGGCAAATATAGGATTACGAACTGTATGCAACATTGTTGCATTTTGGAGCCAGAATTAAAAATGTTTTTAAAGTTTATGTAGCTAAACCAACAATCCTTGAGAAGACTTTATGTCTTTTTATGAACTCAAAATGCCTTGCGGTATACCAGTGGTGGTTTAGGATCTGATCGAAGATCATTGAGGTTCTCAGCTCTATTCAGTATTTTTTAGTATTAAGACTCAACAACGTGAGTCTCTGCCATATCCATGGTGGGTTGATTTATTTGTTTGGTCTTTTTGTTTGAACATTAACTGATTGCAGTCTATGTGTCTCTATACAGAACTCAATGAATCTGCCTCCAGACAAAGCAAGATTACTACGACAGTATGACAATGAGAAGAAATGGGAACTCATATGTGACCAGGTAAATCCTTCACTTTTCCACTTGCACCTCTATTCACACACACAACAGTCTCTCCTCAAGTGCATGTAGGTTTATGAATTAAAGGGCCCATGTCACAGGACTTTTTTAAGATGTCAAATAAATCTTTGGTGTCCCCAGAGCACATGTGTGAAGTTTTAGCTCAAAATACCATATAAATAATTTATTATAGCATGTCAAAATTGCCACTTTGTAGGTGTGTGCAAAAATGTGCCGTTTTGGGTGTGTCCTCTAAAATGCACATGTGCAGATCAAGTGCAAACACTGATCACAATGATGGTGGTTTGTTGAAATTGAAACTCAATTGTTCTGTGAATTATTTTCTCTCTGCACTAAATGGCAGTGCTGTGGTTGGATTAAGGGGTTGGATTATTATAATAAGAGCTCCTTATGACATCATAAGGAGAGCCAAATTTCAACGACCTATTTTTTCATGTGCTTGTAGAGAATGGTTTACCAAAACTAAGTTACTGGGTTGATCTTTTTCAAATTTTCTAGGTTGATAGCATCACTAGGGACCCAGTCATAGCACTTAAACATGGAAAAAGTCAGATTTTCATGTCATGGCCCCTTTAAACAAAAAGCAATTGGTGAGTGGTTGAAGATTTGGGCTTACGATCAAAAAAGTTCAGGTTGGTTTGAGGATTGTCATCAGCATTATGCCATTGATTTAGTTACTACACTTAAAGCGTAACTAAACCCCTGGTCAGAGCCTGACTCCACCCACTGCAATATTTGAAAAATGCAAGAAAAGTGGGCAGATCCCAACAGAGATAGAGGGGACGAACTAAGTGTGTGGTGAGATCGTAACAAGGGCGTGGTGAGCTTGAACTTGCTTACGTCACGAGTCATTTCTTGGACCCAACATCCAATAGGAAAATTCAACTGCAGTAGCCACCGTTCAACCTCAAGAGGGCAGCACTCAGACGTTTTTACACCATATATTGTAGTATTGAAACACTTTATATCCAAATGTCAAAAAACTTACTAAAATCAATGAACAGCACTAGTAAAGCATCATTCTTACAGATCATTAACTAAAAAAAGTTGGCTTGGGGTTTAGTTACTCTTTAAGGGTTCTTTGGCAGTGTTGTCCCTGTAAGGTGAAATGGTCCTGCACTATGGTAACATTGTACATTTTTAATAGTCTGGATAGTCTGTATCTATGGTTATTCAGAACAAGATACTAATACAATTTAGTATTATTAAAAATCAATAATTAATAATGTAAGAAAAATTCTGAAAATGTCTTACAGTTTTTAAGCAGTAACAACAGGGTAACAGTGGAAGTAAAGGCTTGCTTACTGAAAATATTTTTCAAAAAATAAAATGTATATATATAAGATTGTGATACAAAAAAGTCTGGTAAAGAAGTGCTCAGAAATCATTACTGGGCACTGAGGGTATTGTAATATGTTGTCTGTTGTATTTCTACTGCACTGATACATTTTGACCCCTGTTCTTAAACGTTTGACAGTGTTTAACACAGATATCGGAGACCTTGTGTTGTTTTGAAGGGAACTGGGTCTCTTCCTTTTTCCTGTTATGTGTTAAGTTGACTAGGGGTTGGATCAGCAGCTCTGTAGCATTCACACATCAAAATAAGTGATGCTTATAGAGAGATAATTGTTTATCCTACTGTAATGTTACTAAAACAAATAACTGCAATACATATATGGTTTATTAGTGTACTAGTATCTAGTAGCTACATTCTAAGAAAAGATGTGTTCATTTTTTAAGCATTGTTTTGTGTTATGCCATTTATTTATTTATTAATTTAGATGACGCTTTTAACCAAATTGACTTACAATTGCTATATATGTTAGAGATCATCTGGATCAACTAGGGGTTAAGTGTCTCAGTGGCTCAGGGACACAATGGTGTGTCACAGTGGATTCGAACCCGTGTCTCGCACACTGCGCCATCACCACCCCATTTATTTATGAAAAGAACTAATTTAACACATTTTGTGTCCTTTCATGTTGATTTTGTGTTCAAATAAATAAAAAGGACAACACAGGATGTGTTAAAACAACACAAAGTTTGTTGTTCCAATAACACAGAGATGTGTCTTGTTAAGGACAACACATTAAGGGCTCTATCTTGCACCCAGCGCAATTGACTTTGTCAGTGACGCATGTATCATTCGTATTTTGCATCGGCGCACAGCGGGTTTTTCCCGTCACAGAAGCACGTCGGTAAACTAGGGAATGAACTTGCGCTCCCTGGGTGGGTCAGCGCAAAAAAAAGGCGTGTTCCGGCGCAAACCATCCCTGATGCTATTTTGCAGTTTCAAAAAACAATTGCGCCACTGACCAGAAAAAAAAAGTTTAAAGTCAGTGGCGCGTTGCGCGTTGTTCATTATGCTATTTTAAGGGCGCATGCTTGACCATATAGTGTGCACAACGCGCATACACTTTGCTTATCTAATCTACACAGATGCAACAGTTATTTTTGCAAATCATAAATTGTTACACTTAAAAATATTAACACATGAGATAAGGGAAATCATTGTGGTGATAGTTTTTATTTATTGTGTGTGGCTGCGTTAAAAAATTATCATGCAAATAACGATTAAAATATTTTCATAAGTTTGTTGTGTGGCTGTATTACGTTTATTTTATGTACATAATAATTAAAATGTTTTCATAAGAAACCTTAATGTATATGAACTTGATTTGTAAGTGTACTTTGGGGTTGGACCTTGCTTGCGTTTCTTGGGTCCGATTTCAAAGCCCCCAAACCCTTTCAGCTGTGAGGGTGGACGCAGCGATGTCCTCTGCTGGCGTCTGTGTAGAGGCAGATCCACGTCCCGTTACACGGCGTGCCCGATTTATGCTGGCAAGCTTGGGATTCCCCCGTCTCCTGATGAGACTGTAGCTATTTCCTCTCACGGCTGTTTAACCGACGCTGATTTGGGCGGGTTTCTCCCATCCCCATACAAAACAACTTCTCTGTCTTTGACTGCTCTTACAAGAACGTCGGTCTCCTCGGCTGTTAACCGCTCCTGGCGTGCGCCTGGTAAATCCGTCATAATAATAGCAACCCGCCATGGAACTTGCGCCCTTGCGTTTAAAGGGAATGTTGGATAGCGTTCTGATTGGTTTATTTGACGTTACGCCCAAACCACACCTATGAATAATGAACCTACTTCAGACCAACCCCTTATTGATTTGCGCCCGGCGCAAGAGTTATTTCTCACGCCGGGAAAATAGCAACAGCGCCCAAGATCCGCCCACAAACTCACTTGCGCGTTGCGCTTCACACTTGCGTTTCAGATCGTTAAAATAGGGCCCTAAATGTGTTGTGCTTAACTAGACACAAAATTTGTTGTTTTAACACAACCATTTTAAGATTGTAGTGTCTTTGCATGTAATCCTCTTTATTGGATACAAAGAAAATAAATTAAGTATCAAGTTTTTACTCTTCTGAAAACATGTTATGTCAAAAGTGTGGAAGATTTTTAATTTTCTGGAAAAGCAAGCTTGTAGTTAAACCTGTTTTTGACATTAAATATTGACCATGTAATGACAGGACAGAAAATATAGATGATTTTAGCAATATGTTGCCAACAATTTAAGCCTTCATGAAATTGTAATATGTAATGTAATGTATTTAATTATTTATAATATAATATTCAATTATAATATTGGCATAATTTCATTCAAAAGGTGAGAGTATATAATTTGGTAGTTAGTATGGTACATATGTGCAACTGACCTATAATAAAGGTAATGTAAACTATGTATCTGTTTTCATGGTCTGATCACAAAGACTAATATGATTATAATAGTGTGTTTTTAAAACACAGCCCTATTTTTTGATAAAATACGTCTAAGCATAGGAATTTGTGTATTCGTGTGTTTGCGGATTTGTCACTTTATAAACACAAACTTAATACTACAATGATTAACATTCATACACTGAACATTAGTGAGACAAATAACATCTATCCCTGTCTTTCCAGGAACGATTCCAGGTAAAGAATCCTCCTCACACGTACATACACAAGATGAAGAGTTATCTTGATCCAGCTGTTACAAGGAAGGTGAGTTCTGGTTTGATTCCCTTTATTCCAGCCAATCATGTGGCTGTGTGTGTATGTGTTTATGGATGGATGACCTCAAATGCAAAATAGCTCTTGATATCTTAATCTTCTCAGAGTCCCACCCTTACAGCTTTACTAGGAATACTGGAAAAAGAGAGGAACAACAGATATTTTACTTCCTTCTAGGATATGTTTATCTTCCTGTTTGGACAGACCTGGTGCCTGTGATAAAACGTCACACCTTTAATTTAATAATAAATATTTAACAAAAAGGGTCAAATAAGGCATCTAATTTTCAATAAATTTAATAAAAACATTATATACATACAATATATATAATTTAAGGACTGGATCTTTTTCATAAGATTTCAAAAGTTTGAATCCAGTATCTTTAAAACATCGTTTTGTTTCCTGTCAGCCTAATAAACAGATGCGCACCCTGACTTCAAGAAGTTGTGTTTTACTTGCAATGTTACAAGTTTTGTGCTGTTCGCATTATGTCTCAAGAGTATTAAGCAACAAATGAAGGCAGACATTTTAAACAAGATCCAACAAGACATCGCAATCTGATTTTAAAAATTAAAACTATATCGAACCCAAAAGCTGATCTGCAGCTTGTGCATGCATGCAGCAAAGCGCTATTGCTTATTTGTATTATGTAAAGAACATTTATATTAATTTGTTGACAATGTAAAAAAGAAAAAAAGTTTAATTGTAAGTGTAAGGAACATGGGGCATAAAAAAACTAAATTATAGCCTAAGTCTTTTTGGCACAATAAACTAACAACATAAATAGACCTCCGGGACAAAAATGAAAATCCTAAAATTATACAGTATGCCATGACCCATTTGAAAAGTTTAACCCTATTATGTTCAAGAGCAATGAGATGAGGGGAAATGAAAAAAAAAAGAAAATATAGGGAATTGACGATAGATGTGATAAATATTAAAGTTAGTTTGTTCTGTTTAGTGTGTTTACATCTTTCTTGTTGAGCACAGGACTGTGCTGTCGACTGAAATGTTCTCGAGATGTTCTCAAGGGCGTTACACACGCCAGCGGTTGACATCATGTCCCGCAGAAGGAGAAAGAAAATGAAGGCCGTTGGGTGGGGAATGACTGGGAGATGTAGAAAGAAAAACATGAGAGGACAAAAAAGTGATGGACAGATGGATAAAAAGACCCAGAATATAGTGGAGAATGAACACACACAGAGGGAAACACACGCACACACAGAGTAATGGCTGTACATTCTCACCACGGCTCTATTCTGTAGATGTGAACAATCGTTACTTTGTGTGCCGAAGAGCTTTACATACGGTGCATTCCACACTCAGCTCTGAGCCAATGAAATCGCAGCAGGAAGAGGGTCAATCCAGAGGGTCCTGAAGAATGTCTGTGCCATTGATTCCATTCCAGGATGACCTCTGGAGAACCGCTTTCCCTCTCTCTCTCTCTTTCGCTCTCTCTCCACAGCTGGGAATGCTTAAAGTAGAGGTTGGAGCATGAGCTCTATATATATACACACACACACACACACACACACACACACACACATGCACACACTGCATCCCAAATCCACATGTGCCAAACACACCCATATTGGAAACAACACTGCACACATTCCCCTCCTTCCCTTTGTTTTCATGCATTTCTTTCTTACTGTCTGTCTCTGCATTCTAGTTTGCACAATGTTTTAGTATGCAAGATTTTAAAAAGTGCATCCCAAATCTCTATAGTATGACAAAAGATGCCAGATATTTTTTGATGAGTTTTCAAAGCAAGCCTGTATGCATTTAAGCTAAAATTGCTTACAGTCTTCTGCACATTGACTATTCCCAGTTTTTTTCTGATCATAAAAAGTATATTGAAGTGATAGCGATCTATGTGCAGCTGACAAAACAAGTGTTACAAGTAATAATCTTTGATTTCATTTACACAGACCTTAAGCCCATAATCTACAGATGTGGCCTTTAAAAACGCGCGTTTTCTCCCGCGGCATTCGCCAAATCGTCTCGCGGAGTCACGCAGAATTCTGCAAGTGTTTTCGGGGGGGCTACTTTCCCTTTTCCCTTAATGTGTTTCGCTTCACAGAAAATCCACCAGGTGGCGCATAAAAAACTACATTTTTATATGCGTTGTCATTGCGGTTGTTTCCAGAAGTTAATAAGGGCATTGCTGAATATTTAATATTTCTATTAAAACAGCAAAGTGACGTCAACCCCTTCTTGCCAGCATAACAGCGCATACATTTATTAAGATGACTGTACGTGCAATGGGCATTTATACTAAGTGCAACAAAGAATTTAGTGTGAGCCTAATACCCTTAACTCTATTTACAATGAATATCTTAATTATTTGTGTTGTCGAATTTTGACACCGTTTCATTGTTTGTTTATAATATTAATAATTATGTCCGTTTTTCTAAAAGTATTACTATTTTAAAGAGATTCATGTGGTATAAAAATACATGTTTTAAAGTTAAAAATGTTGTAAAAATATATTAGTATTATTGTTCTTAATATATTAAGAACAATAATATGACACATGTATATTGCGCTAAAATGCTATACATATGGAAAGAGGAATTCTTCTCAACCACCACCAATAAAGTTAAAAAAATATTCTTTAGAAAAATAGCGTTTAAACCCACGCAGAGCGAACAAGAAAACATGGGCCTATGCTTACATACTGTACAGTGGGCATATGATATCTTTATTTAGTTTTACATATTTAAAACTTTAATAATACCTTTCTTGCGCATATAGGCAGTCAGTGTTATGATTTTTTTTTATCCTTTCAGCCGTTATTCATAACAATAAACAGATTTCCTTATTGAAAGAAAAACGTAGTAAATGTTATTATGGGTATAGTTGATGCAAATAAAGTGTGCAGTATACAAAAAATGCAAACAAATTATTTCTAAAAGTGGCAAGATTTTAAAAAGATAAAGGTGGTATAAAGAAAGACATGAGAAAAGTAGAGGTATGCAAAAGAGCACAGTTTAGTTATTGTTAATTAAAGCGGTTTTATACACCTTTGTTTGAATTGACAAGCATTTTATTCGCCACTTTCAACACATTTTGTGATTCATTTACTGATTTATTACAGAAAATTGTTGTCAGAAGCAAAGCTATTGTACAAAGCATCTTTATATGTATGTTTTAAAGTTAAAAATGTTGTAAAAAATATATTAGTATTCTTTAATTTAAGAATAACAATATGATACATTTATATTGCGCTAAAATGCAATATACATTATTCTGCAAGCAATATAAATTATTCTCAACCACCACCAATAAAGTGTAAACATTATTCTTTAGAAAAAAAACGGCGTTTAAACCCGTGTTGCGTGGAGCGAACAAGAAAACATATGCTTACATGCTTATTCGGCATATGATATCTTTTTTATTTAGTTTTACAGTTTTAAAAGTGGCAAAAAAGTTCTTAAAATCTAATGAATACTGGTTTTGTAAAATGTATATAACTGCAGATGCGTGCGTGGGATCCGTGCGTAGGTATCATTTTCCTCCAGACCTTGACGCATGGTCGCGGGAAGGCGAGAAATATATTTTTTTTTAGGTTAAAATATTTTGCACAATTGATATATTACTTATGAATATTTTAGGAAATAATTTTTGACACACGTAGGTTATTACGTGTATTTTGGATTTTAATTTCATTACTGTGCCTATCCGTGGCCTCATCCGAGCGCACTTTCTCCGCCTTGCATCTTTTGAAGACATTGGTATGCAGCACCATGACCCAGAAAAGACTCACACACCTTTCCCTGATGCATGCCCACACAGAAATACTGAACTCCCTGGATATTTGTCCTCTAGCTCATGAGAGACTTTGGAATCTCTATACAACCGGCGCAATTCGCGAGGCGAGTTTTTTCTGTTCGAGTAAAGAGCGCGTTGATAATATGCGTATTAACGGAATGACAACGCGGGTTTGTTTATTACATGGATGCGCAGCAGCACAAAAACGCTTTTTAATTTGAAAAATTAAAGGATTAAAATGTAACAGATTATTATTGAGTCTCTTGGACATAAATGATGACCAATTATGAGACGTTAGAAGGCGCAAAGAGCTGCTTCATCTGTAGCTAAGTAAATAAATGCTTTGCTTTAAACAAATGCATCTACTTTTAAATGTTTTTTTTTAAATGCTACCCAACGGATTTATTAATGACTCTGCACCTGTAGATATGGTGAGATGAGAAAACATTTTAAGTAATGCTTTTTAAAAAAACATTTCGCTGTCCAAGTGCTGAAATGGCTCTCCACACGTTTGTAAATTCTTTATCTTTTGTTTGTAACAAATAAAGTATTTTTACAGTACAAACCTTATATAAAGCCTATTCTAAAAATGTAATTATACACCATGTTTTTCTTATTAAAAGTATACAATATCAGAACTAAACCCATTATTATTTTTGTTCAAATTATGAATTATTTATATGTTTAAAAAAGACAGTAATAGTACTATTTAGTAAAAAAAGATCTATATAAAAATATACTAGGTATGTTAATGTAAAAATATTTTACATCTGTTAATCGACGTGTGATCTTAACTTAAAAACGAAAGTAAAATATGTTCGTCCGCATGGACATTGAAAACTGTGAAGTTTAATTAATATTATATGTTGTTATAATATTATATGTTGTATGTAAATTGTAACGAAAGTAATTCCCCCTGGGATAAGTATTTTTGCTTCTGATTAATAGCGCATATTCATCTGAGAACTGATGATGTCTGTGTTTCAGACCCTGGCTGTGTGCCCTGAAGTGTATATGACAATAAAGTAGTAAATCTCAATGTATTTATTTTTAAAATGTATTTTAAATAGGCCTATAGGCTCATAGGTTTTTTGGTTAAAAAAATTCACAGCACCCCCTGTTCAAAATGACTTCCAGCGGCCCTGCCTTGACGCTTTGTGTGTTCGACTTTAAATGGTGCGGCGCTGACTGGTCGGCGTATGACATCAGAGTACCGCGAGAGCAAAGGTAAAGTCGGACCATTTGTAACATTTCGACTTGCTCTCGCGGTACTTTGATGTCTTAGTTGCCGAACTGTCTGCGCAGCGCCACATAGAAACGCCCTTTGACTCTTTAAGGCAAAGTACCAGCAACATGAGAAGTGGTGGCACGCAAAAGAAAGTGAAGGTACGCAGTACGCTAAAATATAAAGTGTCTGTACTGCGAGCACTGGTTTAGTTATTTACATCGTGTGTTGCTCTTTCACCATTGTGCACCCGCGCACTCGCTCTGTAGTTTGTAGCTCGCGCTCCGGCTTCGATAAACAATGCCCGTTTCTCAATACCAAGTAGGGGAGAGTGGGGCAAAGTGAGCCAGTGGGTAAGTTGACCCACCCCCTTTATCTAGGCAACCATACAGATTTGTAGCCGTGTGACCACAAATACAGGTAGCAACCATAATTTATATTTGGCTATGTTAAAGAGAAGGACAAATTAAAGAGTTATGATTAAAGTATGATTTAAAAAAAAAAAAAACAGTTTTTATCCTATCAAAGTAAAATGTATACATACCAGGTATAATGGCTGTTATGTCAAAGTAGATTTATCCAGGTCTAAATATTTATACCATACATATTGGTGATAGGCTAATGTATAAAACCATGTGAATGATTTAGCTAAAGATTAGCCTGAATTACTAAGCTAGGCAGTTTTCCAAAACGGTGGCTGTGGGGCAAAGTGAACCAGATGGGGTAAACTGAACCAGGGGTTCAACCCCACCATGAGGCACTGTAACCATTGAACATGTTTCATAACAAAAAGAGCCTAGGTTATATCAACATATGTCAAATTAAGTTACCTGATATCCACTTAATTTTATAAGTTATAAACATTCATTTAAAATAACATACAGCGTATGTATTAGGCCTATTTGCTTAAATAGCATTTTAACAAAGAAACTGCAAGGGTTGAAATTAAAACCCAACGCGCTGGTGAAAACTGGATAAACCGGTTTTCTTTTGATTCCCTGATGATGAGGTGATCGATTAGCATTGGGGGTTGGCAAAGAATTGGCAGACCTAGGGGTGGGTGGTTTTTAATTTCTTGACTCTGTGTCACTGGTAGCTGCGAAAACAAGCAGCTAAACCATGTACAATTAATTACATTTTGGAATTAACTTCCTTCATGTCTTTTTATTTATACACTGTAAAAAATATTTTCTGAATTTTTAAGTAGTTAGCATTAAATATGTTTACAAACAATTGGTTTACAAACTCTGGGATGTTTGTGATTATCATCATTCAGAAAAGTGGTGCTTGTGTTTAGACTTGTGTTTTACGTGATTAAATCATGAAGATTACATTAGTTTCTTTTCAGTGTAGAACAGTTTGTAATCAAAATGCAAAAATATAGTATATTTATAAACATCGCTGAAACAAAGAGTGAATTAAAATTAAAAAAGTAATAAAGTTAAAGCTGCTGATAATTTTGTTTATATTTACTAGCCTTTTCTGAGTGAAAAATGTTTAGATTTTGTTAAGTAGCCTAAATCCTACTCCAATTTATTTCAGTGTGGGTTTCTCATTTTTATCAGCTTTCTTTTGCTTTTCAAAGGGCCGTCTACCTTTGCTACCGCCAGTGCTTTAATGTGGGCCGGTAGGCGCCAGTACTCAGTACCGCCACTTCCAAATATAGCTCTTGCGTACCACCACCTCTCCCTGCGCCCAGAACGTACTTCTAGCGTACCAGAACGCTCATTTGCACATCTGTTTAAATCAGAGGCTTAATTTAATCCTTTGGCTGCGCTGCCGCTTTTCAAAGCGCCCTTCACAATGCAAGCTACCTAATTCGTCCCACCGAGAGCAGAGACTACATTACCCATACACCTTTGAGTTTTACAAGTTAAAAGCGCATGCGTAGCTTTTGCTGCTGTCAATAGGCTTGTTCGACTTCATGCGGCGCCCCGAGAATCGACAGCCGGAAGACGTCACAGTATCGCGAGAGCGAGGCGAAATATGATTTCTTGAATCATTTTCGCGGTACTCTGACGTCATCCGGCTGTCGGTTCTTGTGGCGCCGCATGAAGTCGAACAAGCATAGTGTTAACAACGTGGTTTGGAGAGGTGTGTGAAACGCGCAACCATAGCTGCTCTGTTAAAATGAAAATACAATGAATACTTAATATGCCCTCCTGGTTTTAGACTCTGAGGAGTAAAAGAACAAGGCCAGAATCAGAGGACTCTCGCTGGCTGACATCCCACCAAGCCAGAATGATATCGCTGCAGGTACCCTTTTGTAGGTACTACGTGACAATCTCTGCTGTCGCGGCTGTCAGCTTGGTTCCCCTCGACGCAACTTCGGATTTCCTCAGACGATGTGCAGTGTAAAAACATTATTGAAATTGTATTATACATACTTGCTAAACTACAAGTGAACAAAATTTCAATGAATTTGAACGACGTGCACAGGAGTTTTATCACCCGCAAAATGGAAAACAATGGGACAAAATAAAGTGATGACTTTCGAGTTTCAAATGGCCAATATTTTGTTATTCTTGAACCCATAGACATGGTCTTGGTGTCCAGAGAGTATCTTTGCCCGACAGCGACAATATGTTATTAAAAAATAAATTACATCATTATGGATAAATGAGTGCTTGCAGAATATACATATTTGAGAATGCTTATCAGTACTTTTTTGTTTCTTTAACTTTAAAGATGAATATTCTTCTTTAGAGATGGGCAATTTTCAGCAATAGCACATTATATTCAACATTTTGAGCTCATAAAAAAGATTTTTCGCTTATTTAAATGATTTTTTTTATGTTTTTATGCACGTTTAGTTTTGGTGCAATTTCATCAAAAGCTTATAATTAGGAAATACACACAACACGCTTAACGTATATTTTATATATCTTAAAAATGTTGTAAAAATTGCGTATTCTTATATAATAAGAATAACAATATGATACATTTATATTGCGCTCAAAATGATTTAGAAATGGAAAATGGAATTGTTCTCAACTGAGTGCTTGCAGAATATATAGGCTATATTTGAGAATGCTTGTCAGTACTTTTTTGTTTCTTCAACTTTAAAGATGAATATTCTCCTTTAGAGATGGGCAATTTTCAGCAATAGCACATTATATTCAACATTTTGAGCTCATAAAAAAGATTTTTCGCTTATTTAAATTGCTTTTTTATGTTTTTATGCACGTTTAGTTTTGGTGCAATTTCATCAAAAGCTTGTAATTAGGAAATTCACACAACATAACGTATATTTTCCATATGTTAAAAATGTTGTAAAAATTGCGTTTTCTTATATAATAAGAATAAAAATATGATATATTTATATTGCGCTCAAAATGATTTAGAAATGGAAAAAGGAATTCTTCTCAACTACCACCAATAAAGTTTTAAAATTCTTCTTTAGAAAAACGGCATTTAAACCCACGTGCACCGAACAAGAAAACGTATGCTTACATACAGTCCGTGTATGATATATTTTTTATTTAGTTTTACATATTTTTATTTATATGCATTTAATAATAGTCTACCGTAAGGTCATAATGTACACACTGTTAAAAATGATTCAGTGGCTTTGTAAATATCTCTAAAATAAATGATTAAAGTAACTTAATAAAATCTCTTAATGCAGTTATGCGATTTTTTTAGTTGGAAAATAAATTACTTAAAATAGAACAGATATTTTGTGTAAAATGTACATATATTATTTGATGTATACGCCTTAATAATATAAGTATTACATTTACAGATTATTTTAGTCAATATATTTAAAAAGGTCAGAGTAATATATTTAAGTTTTTTAAACTGTAATAATTGCATATTTCAAATTATTATTATTTCTATTTGACATCAAAAATGTGTAAGTTTTACGCCTAACTTGAAGTATGAATTACTTATATTTTCACATTGATATTATTTGAGTAAATGTAGGCAAAAAATAAATTAATAATAAGTAGAAAAAATGTCAATTTTAAACAATCACATAGCCAACGGTTTTTAATCAGCAACAAAGAAACTGCACATTTTGCCGATGACAAACACCTCAGAAACTCCTCCAATTTATGAATATTTACACTCACAATATGATTTTATTTCCTTAGTACAAAAGTATAACATATTATACAAATTCTCAGTGAAATGTATTAAACACCAATGCATACTTTTTATCGTGTTTCATACCATGTAAAGGGAAACATGATAATATAAAAAGTAGCCTACTGTTCAGTAATGCAGAAAAGCGCACCGTACATGTTAAAGCTATTAAAACGTTCAGATGCAAAAATGAACTAAATGTAAAATTAGATAAACTAGTTAATGATATTGCGTAAATGCGCTCGGTCTCTTCAAAGGTCTTCGCGAATTATTTTGTTATTAGACTCGATTATCATACATCACGTCTCTTCTACTGTAAGTACACGGAAAAAATAAGACAAATGATGCGCGTTTGATTCCGATTTTTATGAAGAATATGTGACTGTTTATGTAACTGGCAAAAGAAAACTTCGCCAACAAAATGTTTGCCAAAAAGCATGCATTTGTATGACATCAAAGTCTATCGCCTAAACATTGATAATCCGTGTCATGTTACTTCAATATCATACAGTATACGCTAAGCATGAAGTCGAGCACACACATTGTCGTCAGTATGGCCTACATGAAACACGCCTGCCCTCTACAGGTTTTTATATTTCCTGCGTCCCCCACCGAACTCCCCTTCTGCGGGATCTCGCAGAATTTCGGAAGTCTCCGCGGCATTCTGCTCTCAGAAACGCGCATTTTTAAAGGCCACATCTGTAATCTGATACTTAAATGCTATTATTTTATTTTATAGTATGAATGTACAGTATTTATGTGTACTGGGATGCAGACAGACATCCCTCCTGCTTATTTTTCTGTCTCTTGCTCTTTCAAAACCTTTGTTGCCATTTAGTCTGGAACGTCCAAAGCTGGAATCATTTCAGCATCTGATATCAGAGATAAAGTGATTGATTATTAATGTCTGGTCTGTTGTTCATCATTAAACTGAAGTCTAGTTTGGTCCTCAAGTCTGATGAAAGCAGTGTGTCTGTCTTCTTGGATGGCTTGTTCACATGCACTTCACCTGACACGTGATTGGGTCAGACACAAAGCCCCACTGTATCCATGGCAATGGCATGGAGAACAAAAAGTTTTGACTTAGAGGCAGAACTTTGAGCCCACTTATCAAAGTTATCAAAATAATCCAGTGGAAACATCTAGTATTTATCATTACTTTATGTAAGTAACAATAAAACACCTTGTTATCTATAGCCTACTTTTTAATCCCACACAACATTTTATTGCTCAGAAGGTGTTGTTTCAAGGTTCATGAGATTGCTTAAAGTGCTTAGCTGGTGAAAAGCATATCTGGGTTATATTTCACCCAAAACATGAAGAAATTACATTATATTATACCTACAAAATGAAGCCTGTTTTAGGAGCTTTAAGATTAGTTTTTTCACACAGTTATTTTGATAACACACTCCAATTTAAATACACAAATAAACTCAATTACAAATAAACTCAAAAGTTCAACATGACCATTTTAAGATGAGTAAAATGAATGTGAGAGATGGGTCATGTCATGTCTCATTACTCCACATTACTTTGTTTATTTACTACCACAATGCTTACTGTCATAACACATTTCGGTAAAAACGTGTTTTTATACCAAGAAAGTGACGAGATGAAAACCACTATTTTCTGTTACAAACTTTCACATAGCATCTTTAGGTTATAATAACCATAAAAATTCAAATCCATAACAAAGATATATTATAAAAACGAATAATTTTTTCCACAAAATGCAATAAATCCATGCCAGGTTTTCTGACATTTATATATTTTGAATCAATATATAAATATATAAAATGTACATTGATCTTTGTCATGATATATTTATTTAGTTGACTAGTGGTATACACTTATTAAAAAAATAAACATTAATTTCATAGATCAAAACACTTTCTTTGTCATATTAAGAACATTTTCATTGCTGCTGTTATACTTGGAATGTCGTTGCTTAACTTTTTTTCACAGCAATCAGCTGTAAAATGTTTTGGTCCTGCTCGATTTTTGTTGGCTTCGCCTAAAATGATGGAAAGTTTATCATAAGATCCCATGGGGTCAATGTGTTAGAATGACTGAAGCTTGATGCTTAAGAATTTTTAACACAATTTGACTTAAAGCATAGGCGTCTGAACGTGAGTGGGACACGACCCGCCCACTTTTTAAGACCAGTGATATTTGACCCACGTTGTTGTCTGTTTACTTGTTGCTTGTCAAATCCCTAATAAGTTTCAGCTACAACCTTAACGTCCATGCTGCTGCTTCATCAAATCCATTCCACTTGCCTCATTATGGGGTGGTTTCCCGGACAGGGATAAGCTTAACCCAGGACTAGGCCTTAGTTTAATTAGGAAATATAACTAGATTTAACAAACAGGCCTTACTAAAAATGCACTGGTGTGCATTCTGAGGCAAAACATAGGGCACTGATGTATTTTAAGATATGTTAGTGCAGGTTGTTTTTAGTTTGGACAGCTCTTACATTTATTTTAGTCTAGGACTAGTCTAATCCCTGTCCGGGAAACTGCCCTAGGAGTCTATTATATTAAACTCCATTTTCACTACTTACCCCAACTGCACTCCTACTAGGGCTGTAACTCAAGGTAAACAAAGCTTTTAGGCTATAAAAGCAATTGTTTAATTAAAAGGCACCAGAACACCAGAAAATTACTACTTCAATAACTGTTTTGGACCTGCCCACATAATTTTTTTGCTTCCGACGCCTATGACTTGAAGATGGGATGAGAGTGTATATGATTCAGTATGTCTAAGGTTAAATATATCCTCTATTTCTCTTCTGTACAGAAGTTCAGAAGGAGGGTTCAGGAGTCAACACAGGTCCTGCGGGAATTGGAAATCTCATTACGGACCAATCACATTGGGTGAGTTCACCTGTCCATGTATTTGTTTTGATTATTTAATGTTGACACATGTGAAAACTGTTCTGTGAACCACACACTGGCTATGTTTACATGCACAAAATATAGTCAATACAACTGAATTTAATCAGATTAAAGGTTATGACAATACAGTTTACATGCACCCTTAACATTACAGTCTAATAAATATGTTTGTTTATTTCCATTCTATATAATCTGAACCAAACGTCTGCGCAAGCATTCAGCCAGGGTTGCCAGATTTGCGAATCAAAACCATGCCAATGGAAATTCAAAACTAGCCCAAAAGCATTAAAATGACTACTTACAGCCCAAATACACATAACTGATGAACCAAATCCTTTAACCTACAGAAGAAAAAAAACTTGTGGAAACAGTAGCTCAAATCTGAACTCGAGAAAAGCTTAAGGACTTGGCAATGCCATGCAGCGCTCAATACGATTACAAACAGATTATTTGGTTGCATGTAAACATAGCTAGTGACTCCTAGAGGAAACCTCGTGTACTAAATAACATTATTTAATCTGACTCTGCATTTGTACTAGCCAAATACTCATGACGTGAGCTTAATATGTTTCTGCAGTGGAAATTTTCTATTAATGATTATAAGTTAATAAGTTATTCTGGAATTGCACACACTATACTAAAACATTCCATAACAATACTGCTTCCTAAATGAGAAAATAGTATGTAAAACAGTATGCATTAACATTATTTCAAATATTGGTTTGTCACATTGTTCTCACATGGCCTTGCTTTGTGTCCACATGCAAAGTTATAATTTAGGCAAATAAACTTTTTAACTTTTTAATCGAGTTTTGTGTAGATTTGTAATTTGGTAGTCCAATGAAGTGATTAGTGCAAGATATGTGACCCATGCTGGCAAAATGAGTTATAGGGCCCTATTTTAATGATCTAAGGTCTAAAGCGCACAGCACACAGTCTAAACGAGTGTGTCCGAATCCACTTTTGCTAATTTAATGACAGGAAAAATGGTTTGTGCGCCAAGCGCAGAGTCTAAAAGGGTTGTTCTTATTCTCGTAATGAGTAATGGGTGTGTTTTGGGCATAACATGCAATAAACCAATCAGAGTCTCAGATCTCATCCCCTTTAAAGCCAGTTGCGCTCACGCCATGCCGTTTCCTTATTTAGATGCCGGAATTTGTAAACTGAAAAACTAAGCGGAGGAAGAAGACCACCAGTTTAAGATTGATGTAAAAAAAAATTATTGTTTTCATTTGTATTGAATTTGTTCTTTTTTGTATTAAAACCTTAAAAAGTCGTTTAATTTTTCTCAAAACTGACATTTTGCCAGCACGGGTCGCATATGTTCAGAATTATGTTCACACCTAATTAGTGATGTAACGATTCACTTAAATTGTGGTGCGATATGATTCACAAAACTGTTTTTTTTACAAATTGTGATTTTAAACAAATAGAAATGTAAATTGTATAAAAGTGTGGTTTTATTGTGTTTTCAGACAAAATGCTGCACATTTCTTTTCAATAGACATACCTTGTCAAATAACAAAACTAAATTGAGGTTTTAAAACAAATCCCAAATCAACAAATCCCAAAAAATCCCAAATCAACAAAAAAAAGACAGTTTGCTCACTGCTATCACGCCTGTAAAGCAAGCTGACAGCTTCAGCACCCCTGCTGTTTAAAATATGTACCACAATCCATTTAATATCTCAACCGGCTTAAATCTTCACATATTTTCTAGTGGCTTTGAGTGTATCGTTACATCCCTACAGCTGATTACACCCTGGAAATGGATAGTTAAGATTTCTGAAATTCTTTAAAAGCTAAAAACCACACATTCAGTTGCATGCTGGGAACTGAAGTGATTGACAGGAAGTGAAAAGGCTGATGAAACTTTGTGAGGTCAGGGTCACAAGAGGAAAATAGAAAGATTTGATGTTCCAGACCCCGCTCCCTCCCTCCCTCATACACACACACACACACACACACACACACACACACACACACACACACACACACACACACACACACACACACACACACACACACACACACACACACACACACACACACACACACACACACACACACACACAGCTCTTGCCTTGCCATGTCCTAAAAGAATGTTATTATAGTTTCATTATTCAAGGCCAGTCCAGACCAGACAAATACAATCCAGTGATTATGAAGGCCAGACCTACTGCACTGAGATTTCAGCAGCCGTATGGTACTAAACTAGATTACGGAAATTATCTAGCTAATCTATATGAGATAAAACCGTATTATCCTATTCACAGCGGGTGGATGGACACAAAACAGCAAAATAGCAACACAAATCCTAACCAAGCATTACTGCTTTTGTTGTTAAACTGCAACATAACTTATTACACAAAGCTGTTCTGAACATAAATATCTCAAATTGTGCAGGGCTGCCACAGTGTGCATGATCTTCACTGGGTGACAACTAAATTGGTTAAAAATAACAAAAGGCTTACCATAACTCACTCCCCACCAACCTTTGAGATTTTCACAAAAGTGTCACAAAATGTCTTTCAGAATTTTCTTCTATAAATAAACATACAAATATATCAAATGAAAGAACAGACCATCTGTTTTCAAACAAACAAACAAACAAAACGGAAAAGAAAGTTTCATCATATTTTCATTTGTTCTCTTTTTATCATGTGTCAAATATGGGTAGGTTTCTTCAAAAATACAAAATTTTGAGCTAAAAGCTGAGATAATTGCAATTTTGTGAAGGACTTTTGTTAGAGATCAGATTCAGAATGATAATCAAAACATACACAGAGTTTACAATGTTGTTGAATTAGTTGATACTTCAGTCTTTTATAAATTGGGTAAGAGCGCCACCTTATGAATAATAAAGTTATACAATTATAAATTATCGTAAAAACTCTTCAGGGAAGCGTTATTGGCAGGAAAATGCTTTCTCTTTATTGACGACATAACTCTTCAATGGCAGGGAAAGAGTTAAATAAAATAGCCAAGACTTGTGTTGGGTTCTTTAGCTAATCATTAACCATATGATGACCTTTATAGCCCATGACAGCTTGCCCACTAAAGCTAAGTTGCGTTGAGCCTGGTCAGTACTTGGATGGGAGACCACCTGGGAAAACCAGGTTGCTGCTGGTAGAGGTGTTAGTGAGACCAGCAGGGGGTGCTCACCCTGTGGTCTGTGTGGGTCCTAACACCCCAGTACAGTGACGGGGACACTATACTGTCAGAAAGCACCGTCTTTCGGATGAGACATTAAACCGAGGTCCTGACTCTCTGTGGTCATTTAGCCCATTGGCCTACTAATCATCCCCAAATCTACTAATTGGCTATTTCACTCTGTCTCCTCTCCACTAATATTAAGCTGGTGTGTGGTGGGCGTTCTGGTGCAATACCAAAAATCCAGGTGGATGCTGCACATTGGTGGTGGTTGAGGAGATTCCCCCATTCATATGTAAAGCGATTTGAGTGCTGCGAAAAGCGCTGTATAAATGTAACAAATAATTATTTATTAAATAAAAGTGTTTTTTGTCACTGTTTTGGTATTATAAGTTATGTTTTGTAATAATATTATTCTGTGTAATTTGTGTATATTTCTAAGGTTGATTATGTTGATATACTGTTGGTTAGTTTAATCTACATTAAAGTGTCATTTTTCTAAAATAAAATTTATATTTTTCTGGTTCCATATTTATTTTAATGAGTCAGAAACGTCTTCACTGTGTCCTGCTGACAGAAGTGCTTGGCGCGTGCAAAAGATGACACAACTATGGGGTCCTACGAAGGCTAGACCGTTTAATTTCAGTTTTCTTGTGAGGTTGCAAACCGAGTGCTGGGGCATGTTCAAGTTCAAAACGGTGCGCAACGTTTTGCTACGGTTTCTGGGTTGAACGACATGTTTCCTGTAAACGGTGTGCACCGATGTGCAACAGGGTTTAAGATACGTTTTCTCTTGTTTGGTGGGTGTGTCAGAACTGCAGTCCAATCAGCAGAAACATGTAAATAAACCATACAGTACAAAAGAGACAGCTCACACAATTGGTTTAAGCAGTGGCGGTCGTTGACTTCTTTTTTCGAGGGCGCTTGATGCGAGGTTCATCACAACATGTATGTAGCCCATCATGTGTGTGGTTACTTTTTTCAAAATATGTGTTCTGAGAGTTCCTGTGTGCATCATGGGGCTTGTCAAAATAAGGGCCTGCTGCAGACACGCGTCTAAAGGGTTTATGATAAAAGAGACACTCGCGTTTGCCAGATACTCACTTGGTAATAAAAGTTTACTGATAAGGGAGTGTCTTGCATGTATTTTTTGAATGTGAGCGTCTCTTTTATCATAAACGGTTTTGACGCATGTGCAGCAGGCACTTATTTTGACAAAACACATGATGCACATGGTTCACATGACGCAACAAACAAATATTTTGAAAACGCAATATTCAATATTTTTGAATAAGCGCCCCTCGGTTGAGCAGTCACGAGCTGCCACTGGGTTTAAGTTGGAATGTTTTCTTTCATTCTTGACGGCTAGTGCAGTGACTGTAATATCGAGTGTATTTTACAGTATTAAACATGTATTCATCAGGCTCCAGAAACATTTAAAAAGAGAACACAATGGCCTTCTCAGCTACCATAGTTGCAACTCTTGCATCATCACAACAGGGTTTTCAACGCATCACTATTTCTGTTTAATGAACGTTATACAACTTTTTGTTGGGGCTGAACGCAGCCCTTGTCTTCTGAGGTTGTGTCCTTAGAAGGTCGCAGTCTTTGAATTGTGACACAACTGTTGGTTGTTGTGCTATTTGTCCCGCCCCTCCTCCACTCTAATTGGATGGCTGACATTGATGACCTCAGTGTATCAACCAAAGTTGAAAATGTTTCAACTCTGGGTGCTCAAAGCTGAGCGTGGAAATAATGCAGATGAAACATCAGAAACAATGTAAAACAAAGTCGCCTTAGTTTACACGCCGCCATTGTAAGGATCCTACCATAGTACCGAGTCTTGTTTTATATTTATGTTTTATCATGATGGCAGGGTTCTGACAGCCTCATGTTATATGTGGAGGCTCATGGCCTTGTATATTGGGTCATGTGCCTCTGGTGTCTCGTTCCTAGTCCCCGCCCCCTTGTTCTCCTTGTTAATTATTCATTATCAGTTTATCCCATTCACCTGTGTTGCCCTCGTTATCTTGTATAGTTTTTCCCTATTTAATCTGCTCTTGTCTCTTGTCTTGTATTGGTTCATTGTGTACCGATGTGTTGTACTTTGTTGAGTTCATGTTTGATTTCAGTCTTGTTTTATATCAAAGTCTAGTTGGTATGTCATGTTAGTATTTTGTATATCATGTTTAATGTTGAGTTGCCCCCTCGTGGGTTTTTGTTTTCTGTGTTTCATGTTAATAAATGTTCAGTGTTCACTTTCCCCGACATCGTCTGCGCTTGGGTTCTCTTGTTCATTGTCAAATCCTGACACCCATATTCTGTGTCTTTTGTGATCAATGTTTTATCCAGAGCCGGCGCCAGACCATAACTAACAGGGGGGCACTCGGCTTCCAACGGGGGGCACGCAATAGCAACAATAACTTGCAAAAACAAGACATTAAAACAACAAATACAGCAAGCACACACTCATACAACTGGTACAGAGTGTCAGCTCATTTCCCGTATGAAGTGCAAAAGACCACAAACTATGCGCAAAACTATTGAACTTCGACCGCGGCTCGAGCGCAAGCTGAGCTTCGCTGCGCTCGCGCTCTCGACGCAACAATAAACCGCCCTCGCGCGACGCAAGCCAAATGAATGGGTTTCATAGCGCAGCGCACACCGCGTCCTAGCTTTAAAATAGCCGCTTTACCATAATCACGTCGTAATGCAGTTAACGGTCTATAGCCACACTTCACATTTAAGCTTACGTAATTTAAAACAACGCTTACTTACCTTTGAAATAGTTGAAGACGGCGTGTAAGAACATTAAACTTCCTTAAAACAGTGTCCTGTAGATTTGTAAATTCCACCTCAACCTCTAATCTCTGAGTTTGAGCCAGTCTGTGTTTGCATGAAGATGAAGCAGGCGGTGCTGGTTCGTTCTAAATGTTCTAATATCCATATTTTACACGATCCATAAAATGCCGCGAAAAAACACGTTGTAGTATCAAGTCACAAATATGCTAAAGACGTAAGACGGGTGAGACGCGGCAATACATCCAATCAGAGAAACTGGTCTATTTTAATTAAAGAAAACATATATCAACTATATTTTCCTCATTTAATTACATTACAAGTCATGAAACATTCAATGTTTAATTTGTTTTAATTATTATTGATATATATTAAAGTAATAAAAAACTTTTTTAGGGGGGGCACAACAACCTGTTCGGGGGGGCACTGCCCGCGAATGCCCCCCCTTGACGCCGGCCCTGGTTTTATCCTGGCCTTTGTTGTGTTTCTTTTCTTGTTGGAGCACATGGCTTTGTTTGCTATGTGCTCTTTTGTCCTATGTTTATTGTGGAAGCACATGACTCTTGTTTGTTTTCGATACCATGTGCTCTCCTATCATGATTATTGGCCCTTCCCCTTTAAAAAATGATATTGTACACTTGAGTGGTCACTTCATTGGGTGCACACGCTTGTCATTCAAAGATTATTCAAAGAATTTGCCATATGCTTTAAAGTTTGTAAAGGATTGCTACTTTTCATTATGGCAGACATCATTCATTGACCTATAAAAACTAGTCAGATATTTCATAGTTTCATCATAGCATGTAAATAAGTTTACTTGCATGAGTTGAAACAGTTTATTAATATGACTGATTTTTAATATTCTTCAGATAAATATTTTGTTGTTATGGATAAAAAGGATAACGAACAAAGAAAAATCATCATAAGTCATTTTTCTCAGATCTTATCACAGTGGTAAAGTTCTCAGGTGTTGACCTACTTTTCACTTCACAAAAAAGGTGAAAGCAACTTTTGATCATCTTTGTGATTCTTGAGGTCTTTGTCAGTGTGTGTTCATGCGGAGCTGTATTCTGGGATGTCTCTGCTGTGCCTTTGATGTATCTCTCATCGCTCTCCTTTTAGGGAGATATCCAGCTACCTTTGCTTTCAGTGAACTGCGTTGAAGCAGCTTTTTGTAAACTACTGACATTTCTAAGATTATGTTCCATGATGCATATTTAATGTTTGTGTCCGTAAAGCAAATCAGTTTCTGAATGCTGGGACACACCAAGACTGTGATTGTTTTTGCCCTGTTTAAGGACTGCAGGTGCAGTTGTGCATTTTAGTTTTTTATTGTATACTACTAGATAACAGAAATATCAAAGCATGACATATGCAAAATAATTTTTACCATGAACTACTGGTGTCAAAGTGTTTTTAGTGGACGTTTAAGCTGGTTCCTCTGAAGGCCACATAAATGTAGTGCGTCACATCCGCCACAAACTAATGATTGACATACACCACAACGTATGACATATACAGTATATCATATAAAACCTAATAAACAATTATGTTATATAGGTGTTTTATATGTATACCCCCCAAAAAACATCAACCTTACAACAACCGACCATGGGTTAATTTAAACTTTGGGTTTGTCCATATTTTATTTAAACATTTAGAGTGTGATATTTTTAAATTTTATTTCATTTCTGCTTTTTCTATCATTTGCTCTCTCTATCTCTGTTTAGGTGGGTACGGGAGTTTCTGAATGAGGAGAACAAGGGTTTGGATGTATTGGTGGAGTATCTTTCGTTTGCTCAGTATGCAGTCACGTAAGTCAGCCACAATTGCAGAGAACATGAACACAAAGAGTTCTTTGACCCGACTGCTGCTGAACCTGTGTGTGTGTGTGTGTGTGTGTGTGTGTGTGTGTGTGTGTGTGTGTGTGTGTGTGTGTGTGTGTGTGTGTGTGTGTGTGTGTGTGTGTGTGTGTGTGTGTGTGTGTGTGTGTGTGTGTGTGATCGGATCAGGTCACAAGATTCCATTTACGGCTTCTATTTACAACCTGATAAGAAATCATGTCATCAAGTATGTGTTCTGTGGAAAAGAGTACACCACAAAATATCTTACTGCATGAGCCCATCAAAAGACATTATTTATGATCTTACTTCCATTTAAATGTTTTAACAGAAATTAAAATAACTTAAAAATATGCTAAAATTCTTTATATTTTAAATTGTGAAAAGCACACTATTAAACACAAATAATTAAGTAATTATTTTATTTTAATTTAGTCTTTTTTATTTTAGAGTCATCTGGTAAACTGACTGGCTCATTATAGTGTAGTTGTGTGTACGTCCTATGGCGTACAAAAGACGGCATAACCAAGACGGCATAGGCTACGCGTCGGTTTTCATATACTTCTGCGTCGTCGTCCGAGTCGACAGGCAAACACACATGCAGGCCGCTGGTAGGCTATTTCTCAAGTGGAAGGGGGGTTTACCCTAAATATTTTTACTTATACTTTTATACTGTTTTTAATACTACATACACATTCCCTGTACTTTCAGGTTGTATTCTAATAAAGACACAGAGAAATAATTATATATTAAAACTGCAAGCAGTGATGGAAGGGCCCTCGCACACATGACACCGCCACGCAGTGGCATAAGAATTAAAGCGAACAGTAATAAATAGGCATTTAAGCATGTAAACATAGGTGAACCATTTAAAAGTGTAATATAATCTGCCACATTTCCTATTGCTAATTACAAATGACAGCGAGGTAGCATCGTATAAGATAGCATGAGAGAGAGAGAGTGATTGTGAGAGAGAGTGAGTGAGTGAGTGAGGGAGTGAGTGAGTGAGTGATTGTGAGAGTGAGTGAGTGAGTGAGTGGGTGAGTGAGTGAGTGAGTGAGATAGTGAGTGAGTGTGGGTGGGTGGGTGGTTGAGTGAGTGAGTGAGTGAGTGGGTGAGTGAGTGAGTGAGTGAGTGAGGGAGTGAGTGAGTGATTGTGAGAGTGAGTGAGTGAGTGAGTGAGTGAGTGAGTGGGTGAGTGAGTGGGTGAGTGAGTGAGTGAGTGAGTGAGCGAGCGAGCGGGCGGGCGGGCAAGCGAGCGAGCGAGAGAGACTATATGTAAATATTGGCACGTAGATGTGTTCAGTCCAGGACTCTTATTGATCATGTGAAATGTAGGGCAGATCTGACATTGAAAAATCAGTGTAAAACATGTCACTTCTCGGTGCCAGCAGGTGACGCTATGGCCATAAGTGACTATTGGCATGTAGATGTGTTCAGTCCAGGACTCTTGTCAATTATGAAAAGTTTGGGACAGATGGGACATTGCATAATCATTGTAAACATGTCACTTCCTGTTGCCAGCTGGTGGTGCTATGACCGTAAGTGACTATTGGCTTGTAGATGTGTCCAGTCTAGGACAGATCGGAAATTGCATAATCATTGTAAATATGTCACTTCCTGTAGCCAGCTGGTGGCACTATAACCACAAGTGACTAATGGCATGTTGATGTGTTCAGTCCAGGACTCTTATCAATCATGTAAAGTTTGGGACAGATCAGACATTGCATAATCATTGTAAAAATGTCACTTCCTGTTGCCAGCTAGTGGCGCTATAACCTCAATTGACTAATGGCATGTAGATGTGTTCAGTCCAGGACTCTTGTCATTCATGTGAAGTTTGGGACAAATCCGACATTGCATAATCATTGTAAACATATCACTTCCTGTTGCCAGCTGGTGGCGCTATAACCATTAGTGACTATTGACATGTAGATGTGCTCAGGTCAGGACTCTTAGCAATCATTTGTAGTTGGGACAGATCGGACACTGTATGCCTGAGTTCCAGCAACCTGTTTCATAGCGAAATATCAAACTTTGGCTGGCCAGAACAGACACAAAGGCCTTAAGATGAGACTCGCCAAATACGATGAAGATCCGAGGAAAACTGTATGAGGAGTTATTTAAAGTATGACTGCTGGAAATGATAAAAACTGAGCCTAAATCTGGGAAATAATTCAAAATAGCTGACTTCCTGTTTGGTTTAGGGCAATACTCCAAGATACTTTTTTGTAGGGCTTGTAATAATACATGAGCATACCGAAATTTGTACATGTACGTTAAACACGTCCAAGGGCTGCTTTGTTGAATATTTGAAAGCGGCGCTGAAACATGCCCCTTCAGGTTGCCAGCTGGTTGCACTATGACTATAAATGAAAATTGGAATGTAGATGTGTTCAGGTCAGGACTCTTAGCAATCATGTGAAGTTTGGGACAGATCAGACATTGTATGCCTGAGTTCCAGCAACTTCCTGTTTCATGACAAAACATCAAAATTTGTCGGGCCAGAACCGTCACAAATTTTTACGTAGAGTCAAATAATTCGCAATTTAGCATCACAAAGGCCTTATGATGACACTCACCAAATATGAAGATGATCCGACGAAAACTGTAGGAGAAGTTCATTAAAGTATGACGCCTGGAAATTACAAAAACTGCTGAATTCGGAGAATAATAATAATAACTCCTTGAAGAACAATGGTTCCTCACAGCCCGGTGTGCTCGGGCCGTAATGATCACTGTTAGGGTGACCATACGTGGCATTCTTCCCGGACGCATCCTGGCCAGGATTTCTGTGCGTCTTCCGGAAGTCGTATTTGTTGACTGCATACACCATTCAGTTAAAACATAAGACATGCAATCGTAGTATTATTCTTACCTTAAAATGTAACGGTTGCTTTTCTGTAATAATAATAATAATAATCTTTTATGACGTATGCGGTCGACAAATACGACTTTCGGTAGACGAACCCGAAATCCTGGCCAGGACCCGTCCGGGAAGAATGGCAGGTATGGTCACCCTAATCACTATACAATTGCAAAAACAACAAATCTAATGGTAGGATGGTGACCTAAGACTTAGCACTGTAAATAGCCAACGACTTTTGTTGCAGTTTGAGTTAAATCACTCCATCTTTGTTCATAGGGTCGCAAACGGAAAAACCTATGACGCAGTTTTCTCACCGGACGGGAGGGGTTTTAGTTGACCAATCACAGCGCTTTTGGTTCGTGTAGAACTGACGCGCTGTCAAAATTTTGTAGAGGTGCACGTCAGGCTACACAGAGCTATGCTCAGGCTACGGATAACCTATGGCTTAGCTACACGTTGACCTTACGCACGACTATAACATGGGCCTAAAGGGGATCGCACACCAGCCGCGCAGCGCCGTTCTAAAAAAAATCAAACACATTGTTTTCTATGAGTATACGCACACCGGCGCCCCCAGGTGGCGCCTGTCCGCGCCGCCCAGCTGTGACTCAGGAAGTTGCTCAAATCCCTGTCGCGCCACACAGCGCTACTCACATAGTTTAATAAAAATATTGTGAAATTCACAGTAATTACCTGGCAGCAATTGACAAGTAACTTACTTTAGAAAAAAGCACAGTAAGTTACTTGTCAATTGCTGCCAGGTAATTACTGTGAATTTCACAATATGTTTTT
This sequence comes from Paramisgurnus dabryanus, assembly GCF_030506205.2. Lineage (NCBI taxonomy): Eukaryota > Metazoa > Chordata > Actinopteri > Cypriniformes > Cobitidae > Paramisgurnus > Paramisgurnus dabryanus. The sequence continues at coordinate 36,192,227 of NC_133351.1, forward strand.
TACAGTGTAGTTTTCAAGAAACCATGAAGACCACTACAAGCTGATTTAGGTGTGCTCCACTTTAGCCCAATTCGCTTGTTGTCTGTTCCACTTATCCTAGTTTGAAATTTTTGTGTCTCAAATCATAGTATTTAAAAATTAGCATCTGTCAAGTACCCAAAAAATGAGCATCTGTAAAGTACCCAAAAATCTGCATCTGTAAAGTACCACGAATGGTCTTATATTTAAATTAGGAGTACAGATACATGCATGCACACTCTAATGGCTATACTGCCCACAACTTGCAAGAAGGAGGAGTGTAGTGAGAATACTTTGAATACATAAATGAAATCTATTTTGTTTTGTATAATTACTCAGTTACTACATTGTGTATTTTAGCTCTATTGACCAAACTTTTTCAAGGGTAACAATTATTCATATAATGCATTTGTGCTGCTCTTTGTGCTCACCCCGAGGTTCTGTTCTGTGTGTTTCACAGATATGATGGTGACAGTTCTGAGAACAGCACAGAAAACGTCATGGATAAATCAAAACCGTGGAGTCGATCCATTGAAGATCTCCATAAAGGAAACAGCCTTCAATCACCTGTTACAGGAAGCATCTCCAGAGCTAGCAGACATTCAACTCTAAGGTGTGCTCATGCATAAATACAAACCTTTGTTGTTATAAGTGTTGTAAACAAGTCACGCAGGTCAGTTGTTTCATCATAAGTGGCGTTTGTGCTTGGGGGGCACCTACTGGCAAACAAGGGTACTGCAATACTTTAAGATTAGCGAGAGAGTGTGGCTTCATGGTTTTTACATTATGGTTCAAAAGTATTAAAACTATAGTTTTAAGTTAAAATATTTAGATTAGACAAATACAATATGAATTCTTATATTTCTATTTCATGTCCCGGGGGACCAACTTTGCCATGCTTTGTGCCATTCAGCTTAGTGTGTGTCTGACTGCAGGGAATGAGTACTTATCTCATGTGATTTGTGAAAGGCTCTTTTATAGTCATGAGGTCTGTAAGTCTTTAAATGACTTAGGAAAGGGTGCACACAACCAAAAGTGGAACAGAGTTGATGTGTTTGTCTGGCTGGCTAACTGCTGACTCATATATCTTGTTTCTGTATTTCTGTAAAAGCAGAGAATAACTGAGACATAAACATCATATGAGATTTAATATAGGAATCCCTGTCTGCATCTGTCATCTTCTTGTCATAGTAACATGCATGCTACACAACACAACTTCAACAAGGTGAATAAACTACAACCCTACTAAAAAATCCAGCTAAACCCAGCCTAAGCTGGTCTTAAGAGGAGTTTTGGACACTTTATAGCTGGCCTTAGTTGGTCATGCTGGAAGACCAGCTGACCCACCAGCTTAAACTACCTCTAAAACCAGCTAATACCAGCCAACACGCTAAAATGTTTCCTCACATACATTTCATACTATCTGCATTGTGATGGCATGTACTGCACACCAAGACGATAAAATCAAACAGGTTTTAAAGTATTACATCGTCTGTGACTGCTTGACTCTGATCACGTCATTGACTGGCTCATACTACTAACTACAATGATCACAGATTTGGCTTTGATATGGGCCTAATCTGGCCTTACTATTGTGTACTGTGAACTTGCCTTTAGATGCCATGCAGGCTGAAAGTGGAGATCCACCCCTGAGATTTGTCTTTTACAATGGAAACGCCCTTACAGTACATGGTGATCTGACCCAGGCTTAATTACTATAGAGTGTGTTTGATGATAAGACAAGCTTACAGTATCGCACCCAAGCAAAACATTTTAATTTATATATAGTGGACATTGAGTAAACATCATTTGAAACATATTTGACATTACATTGTTACATAATCCTGTAAACCAACTGATAAAAGTTTAGTCATATTGTAATATTTGAAATGCGTGTGTCTGAATCTGTAAAAACTAATGAAGTTGTTGCTCTGTCTGCAGTTTGCTGTTGTGTGTTCCCATCTGCAACACAAGGCACGTTCTGTTATCTGTTAGATAGAAGAAACACACAATTGACCTTCCTGTTCCTGATCGCCCCTTTATTTTCCTGTATCTCCTCATAGCCAGTATTGTTTATTTTATGCTCCATTGTTTAGAGGTTTTTTCCACGTACACTTGTTTTGATTCTGTGTTTCTTTCTGCTCCTAGTAAGCATTACAGTAGGCTTGAGTCTTGTAGTATATTTTAGTAAACTTAATATTTAAATCATTCTCAAACTTCTCAATGGCCTTCTGAAGGATACGGGCAGTGGCACAATGTCCAAAGTGTTCACAGAAACGAGGGTATGTCTGCTGTGTTTACTGCTAATGTTTATCTCAGAGTTTTGAGATTATTTTGTATTCTGTATAAGTAAAAACAGAAGCACAAGGTTTTGGGTACCAGTATTACTGTAGAATCACAGTACATAGCCATCACTTCCATAAGTTAATGTATTCAGGGTAACAGAGATGATTGATATTTACCTGTTCATATGATTTCTGATGATTATGTCACTTAGGTGAAATAATCCATTAAAGTCTGTGTAAAGTCATTTTAGAGAATTGTTTCTAAACACATTATAAATGTATTGCTGAAACATGTTACGCAGACTTTTAACTATGTAGTACTGAATTGTGGAGTTACACCGTTAAACTGTTTATCCACATCACGTGTTTAGGATTATTTGGGTGGGGCTAAAACAGTGGCTTGATGACACACTGGAGCCACCGAGCATGGCCCCGCCTCTAACACAAACACGAGCATCCATTCAGGTTGTAGCAGTGTTTGAATGTTAAGAGAAACTGGCAGATTTTCTGCGAGTGGGTGTGGTTTATGCGCAGGCAGCAGACACGCACCCAATATTAATCGTAGCAGATAATCCTGCCTGTTTTTCCAAGATTTTGATAACTTATTTTATTTATTTGGCTTTTTAATCATTCAAGTTTGTCTTGGTGGGTATTGACACATTTTTCTGTGGTGTAACTGAGAACACATTTAATATTGGACTTTACACAGACTTTAACCGGTTTCATTAGGCTACTGATATGACTGGAGTCTAACGTTGAGTTTATATTATTGTAAGCACTTTTCAGAAGGATTTCTTATTTATATCAAAATCAGTCTAAAAACATTTTAGTGAGGATAAAATTACTTATTCAATCTAGTTTTAAAACTGCTGTCCATAATTCTCAAATATGTAGTGAGTCACAGCCTTTTTTAGTACTGAACCAGTAGATATTTCAGTAGCGTCACAAGATGTGCTGGGTATGACACAGACACACACGCACACACACACATTCTGGTTTCCATGTTTTGTGGGGACATTCCATAGACGTAATGCATTTTATACCATACAAACTGTATATTCTATTCCCCTTACCTGCCCCATTCCCTAACCCCAACCATCACAAAAACCTTTCTTGTACCTTAGATTTTCAATAAACATCATCTTGTTTGATTTATAAGCTTGTTTCCTCATGGGGACATCAAAATGTCCCCACAAGGTCACAAAAACACTGGTATTCCTATCTTTGTGGGGACAATTGGTGATAATTACCAGGTACACACACACACACACACACACACACACACACACACACACACACACACACACACACACACACACACACAGAGCCTTAAGGAAGGCTTTGTGTTCAATGCTGAAAACTCATTCAGACTTCACACATACAAACACATTTTCACACTCATGTTTCCACTGACTTCCACTGAATTTCACTCATGTGGTTTCTTCACAATAAAATGTGTTTACTTTATAATAACTCTTTCAACCCAGTCATACAATTCCACCTTCTTCAAACAAATCTATAAGATCTTTCTGTGTTTCTGAATCATGGAGTACTAAAGTGTGTTTGTGCATGCACGGGTTTGTGATTAATGTCTGTGTCATACTGTATAACCGGATGAATGAATGTGCTTTTGTTGAACACAATATTCATAACTTGTTCTGTATCTGTCAGGTGTTTTTAAAAGCTCACAGCACACAGGCTTAAACAGGTTCTTTTTGAAGTTGACGCTTCCAGCTATGTATTTTATGAAATGATAATATTACTTTTATATGTGGCAACCTCTACAGTGCTTAGTACTGCTTACCTTAAGAGCGACAGTGGAGAATGTATAAGTTTTAGATAGTTTATTTTGAAATAAAATACAGTATTACAGTTTTTTTCGATTGCTAAACGACAGTGGGCACAACTGGAGTCACATGTGCAAAACTCTAACTACAGTCTGCACAGCAGCAGTTCATGTGGACCAAACTCTAGATCATTTTTCATTGCTTGAACACAGTTTTCAAAACTTTACACACTTATCCCATGACTTTAACCACAACCTGCACAACACTGTGGATTTACAGCACTTTGTTCAAATGCTAACACACTGCTGTCAAAACTGTGAACCACACATTCAAAACAGTAAAGATTTCAGCCTTGTGCCTTTCAAACACTGCTGATTGCAATTTCATATAAATATAAATTTCAATTTCATATATGTATTTCATTTATATATAATATTACCTTTCATGTACTTTAAGTTTCTACCTTTTTTTCTCATTACTGTAATTCCGTAAATTACTACAGACAACTGAAGCAAACTGCTAATTTTCATTTACCTTAAAAAATTATGATGTTCTAAAAAAAATAATGTGATAAATCAATAAATAAATCATTCTTTAAAGAAAACATTACTTGGTGTGACATCACTGAAATTGTTAAAACTGTAAAGATATAAAGTTTGTATTTTGTGTATTGGTGTTTGATGTTAGTGTTTTTCCTCTCAGTGTGTTCTGAGTGACAGTGTGTGTTATCTCAGTGAGGGTTGTGTTTAGTGTTTGGCTGCACGGAGGTGTTTTGAGCCATGTGTGTAGAGTTGTGCTCATGTGACTTTTGGTATTGCAGACTGTAGTTAGAGTTTTGCACATGTAGCTCCAGTTGTGCTCACTGTCGTTTAGCAATCGAAAAAAACTGTAAATACTGTATGCCTCTAGAAATCTTGGTCAGTATTTCATAGTTTTTAATTCTGTTATTGGAAATAAAAGAGCATTTCATATTATTTTACTGAATTAATGCTTTAGGGTTAAGCTAAGGGTTAATAATGATAAATAACTGTGTCTGTAGTGTTTGTTTGCGTGTGTAAACCTCCTCTAGCCTGTCTTCTGTGTGCACTGTTTACACTGCTCTGTGTACATGTTTGTGTACATATGTTTGTTATTTAGCCCATGTTTATCAGTGTTTGTTAACAGAATGTGTATGTTTGTACCTGTTTGTGTTTGTGTGTTTGCACTCTTTGTTTTGTGTGTGTTCCCTCTCTGTCCTCACACATAAAAAACCTTTGGCTGGGTTCTGATGGTTGGTATGCATGTCAATGATGCTGTTGTTGTGTTGTTGGAGGTGATATGTGTGCACAGGGCACTATAACAGCTCGATAACAATACAACTCCTCCGATCACACACAGCAGTCCTCAATCACACATGTACTGCTAAATTCAGCACTATAATCATTGATACTGACATAAACTAGAGGTTTTCTTTTTGTTTTGAATTCGACCATGCTGTCAATTATTTCATGGGTGTCATCATCATCCCTTACTAAACAAGACATCCATGTTTGAAAGAATTTAAATATAACACTTCTATATTTTTGGCATTTTGTTGGTAGACGGTGTGGTAATTTGTAAATGTCTGTATTTCTGTGTTTGTTCTTTAGGTCTAATACATTACCCAGCAGGAGAACGTTGAAGAATTCAAGATTAGTTTGTAAGAAAGATGACGTTCATGTCTGTATCATGTGCCTACGAGCCATCATGAACTACCAGGTACAATTTATATACGCACACACATCAAAGATTTTAGATATTAACAAGATGCCACAGTTCTAATACTATGAATGTGGAAAGTTATACACTCGATACAGTCATGAACAGATGAAAGTCCCGCCTCTCAGTAGTAAAGGCCAAACGTCAATCATTAAAGACTGATGGTTGTCTGTGAGGGGGGCACAGTGAACCTCTGAGCATGCTCAGTAGCTGGAGCGACCTGAAACCCACACAACCATAAATACAATTAGTGAAATGCGGTTTGGTCTGTAAAGATAGCTCATGTTTTATGTTCAGTTAATAAATCTTAAAAAGCATGCTATGTTTACTAATGAGATCTCTCTCGTTTTTTTTCAGTATGGCTTCAACTTGGTAATGTCTCACCCACATGCTGTGAATGAAATTGCACTAAGTCTAAACAATAAGAATCCCAGGTAACCAACTGAGATGAATGTGTATGTGATCGTGTGAGCAAAGAGAGAGAGAGAAGGGGAGAGAAGTACTCTAATAAGCTTTCCCAGAATTCCTTCATTAATTTATGCCGTGACTAGCTGGGTCATAAATACAGAAACTACAACAAAAGACCCCATAATGTCTCTCTCTCTCTCTCTCTCTCTCTCTCTCTCTCTCTCTCTCTCTCTCTCTCTCTCTCTCTCTCTCTCTCTTTGTGGGATTATGTATGTGTGGTAGGGTTGCATTGTACTTCTACAGCATTTATTACATAAAAAAGTGTAATATTGGCTTACATGATCCAATCTGCCTTTTACATTTTGTAAAGTGATTGGATGGTCTGGATTACAATATTGTTAAATATCTAACGTGTGTGGTGCTGCTCATTCTGGTGCAGGACTAAAGCTCTGGTTCTTGAGCTGCTGGCTGCTGTGTGTTTGGTTCGAGGAGGTCATGAGATCATTCTGTCTGCCTTTGATCATTTTCAAGAGGTGTGTACTAAAAACATATTTTACCAGTGTACAGTACTGTATTTATCTTCTCACTGTGTAAACTTTATATTGCTTTACAGGTTTGTTTAGAAAATCAGCGGTTTGAGAGACTCATGGAGCATTTCAAGAATGAAGATAATAACATTGACTTCATGGTATGTGTTGAGTCAGGACAGCCAATGAGATTTAAGAGAAACTTACTATAAATACTGAATTATGAAAGATCAAGTGTGTTTTTTATTAATGTGAATAAACACATTTTATATGGTAAACAATGCATTTAACTTTGTTACATCCTATAAGTTAATGCAAAGACCAGTGTTTGTGTGCTTAAACTGAGAAACATAATCATAATATCAAACCGCTTATTGGAAAAAATGACTTACATGTAAATAGTGGGGCGGTTTCCTGGACAGGGATTAGACTAGTCCTAGACTAAAATAAATTTAAGACAACTTGCACTGACATATCTTAAAATACATCAGTGCCCTTTGTTTTGCCTCAAAATGCACACAAGTAATGTTTTAAGTAATAGTAAAGCATGCTTGTTCAAACTAGTTATATTTCCTAATTAAACTAAGACCTAGTCCTGGCTTAAGATAATCTCTGTCTGTGAAACCACCCCTCTATATATATGAACTTTATTAAAGAGGAAAAGTTTTTCACAAACCTTATAGAAATAAGTAGATGACAGAAGGTTAAGAACCTTCGTTCACTGAACATTTAAAAAGGAAAAAAATTGCATTTGCCATACAATATGTTATGTGCCCCAGATTGTGAAACATTTGCCAATGCATTAATGTAAATGTATATATTTTGTATACCAGGTCGCCTGTATGCAGTTCATAAACATTGTGGTTCATTCTGTGGAAGACATGAATTTTAGAGTGCACTTACAGTACGACTTTACAAAACTGGGCCTGGATGAATATTTGGATGTAAGTAAACATGTTAAATATTTCTGTAACTAATGTTATGTATCAATTAGTTTAGACTAAATGCTCATACTGGACTAGTGTCTCTCTATTGTCTGTGTGTTTCTATATGTCTAACTTACTTCTGTACATGTATACAAGTAAGGAATAATTGACGACGGGCCGTTGAATTCTAAGAAAATAATGCACACCAAAGGTGGTAATGCGGCACGATGCGAAGAGGAGTGCCGCTACACCGCAGGTGTGCATTATTTTTAATTATACCACGGGTCTGTTGAATGCTTTATTCTGATTGGCTGAGAAATGTTCTGTGGGTATGCATTAATTTCTGATAATCGCACACCTAACTTGACAAATGTTGGCCAAAAAGGCACCAGAGCAATGTTTGTGGTAACCGTGGTATAAGAGGAATAATTGACTCCGGTCCTTTGAGTTATTTGAAAATAATGCACACTCCGCTTCGCGTCGTGCTGCATTGCACCTTGGCCCGTTGTCAATTATTCCTTACATAATTCAAAGGACTGGAGTCAATTATTCCGCTTATACAATAGTTACCACAAAAATTGCTCTTGTTCCTGTTTTAAAGACAGGTGAGGTGTGCGGTTTACCAAAAAAGAATCAACACCCATTGAACGTTTCTAAGCCAATCAGAATAAAGCTTTCACCAGAACCCTCCCTTACGAAAATTAGCCATGGTTTTACTACAGTTTAAACAAAACAAAAACATGGTTGGTGTAGTAAAACCATGGTTTTGCTGATAGTAATCAATACACCAAAAAACCATGGTTACTACACTTTTACCACAATAAAACCATAGTTAATTTTCGTAAGGGCTGGTATAAATAATGCTAAACAACAGAGTTAATATACAACTGGCGATTTAAGGTATAAGAGATGATGTTAAGAATTTTAAAAATGATAATAAAGAGGTATGTCAGGATTGTAATGTGAACACATATTGCATGAAGCTAGAATACAGCAGTTTTAGTATAATGGGGAGTTTTGCATTGTTTGACAACGTCTCAGAGTTTTGTTTTGTACGTCTTTCTCTATCTCTTTCTAGAAACTGAAGCACACAGAAAGTGATAAACTTCATGTGCAGATTCAAGCATACCTGGATAATGTGTTTGATGTGGGGGCTCTGTTAGAAGACGCAGAGACCAAGAACGCAGCGCTGGAGAGAGTAGAGGAACTGGAGGAGAACATGTCTCATGTTAGTAAAAGCCAAAAAAGAATAACACATTTATAAATAATAGTTTATATTAATAATAACAAAACATCTTTAACATGAGTCAGTTTTAATACATTGAACAATATGACACATGAGCATCCACATGAGCTTGTTATTTATTCCTTAATGTTTGTTCATTCACCTAAGCAGTGACCTACAAACCTTCATCCAACCTCTTTTGAATCTTTACAGTATGTTCTCATCTGCATAAGCAACAGAGACCAGCCAAATCACCTTATAATTAAACATAGTCAGCTAATGGCCTTAATATGACTTTGACCTTTTGTCACAGGAGAACATCTGCTTGTTAACATAAAGTGATTTTTCCTCTATGCATCATTGCATTTATAGTGTCCTGCACACCATCTGTTTGTCTTGATCTTGATATAGGATTTTTCATTAAATATTTGTGATGCTGTAATGTATTCAGTTTTGTTTATTTGTCTGTGATCTTTATGTCTTTAAATATACTGTATACTTTGTTTTGTTGTGGTGTTCTACACATCTCATTTGCTGAAATCTTGTTTCTTGCTGATGTGCGTTTCTAGTTGACAGAGAAGTTACAAGACACAGAGAATGAAGCAATGGCAAAGATTGTTGAGCTTGAGAAACAGCTAATGCAGAAGAATAAAGAACTGGATTCAGTTCGGGTAAAAGATCCCTTACATCACTTATTCCCCTTACTCTGTTTGAACTCTATACACATCACTCTCAGTAGCTGTGTAATAAGACAGAAATTACATATTCAATGTCATATCACCCTGAAGGGGTTTATATTGTGATAACAAACATCTGAATGTACTGTTCATTCTCACTTAAACAACAAATGCATGCATTTCATGTTCTTTAGACCCTTTTTTGGTAAGTAAATCTTTTCGGTCACAATTAAAACATCATTTTGCACATTCTGGTGTATTTTCATTTTATTGGTATTTAACATTTAACCAAGGTTTTTAGTCTAATTTAATGTCAAATTTAATAGTTTATTGTTAGAAAAGAGTGATATCACACAAACCAGGGTTCAGTTGTAGAAATGTCCCAAATTTTAGTCTCAAAAGTTGTTGTTTATCATTGAATGTACTTTTACTTTTGCTTTATTTCAAACCCTCCTGCTCTATGGTGGACACAGGAAGTGTATAAAGATGCCAGCTCTCAGGTGCACACCCTGCGTCGGATGGTAAAGGAGAAAGATGAGGCCATTCAGAGGCAGTGCAACCTGGAGAAGAAGATCCACGAGCTGGAAAAACAAGGAACCATTAAAATCCAAAAGAAAGGCGATGGGGACATAGCCATTCTGACGTCCCTACCGCAGGGAAACCATCTGGCCGTTTCAGAAGTTGTGGCTGGAATGCCTAGTGCGGGGATGGTCTTTCATGGAGGTGTGGCTAATGGGACAGCACATGACATACCCATGCCTGCACCTCCACCACCCCCTCCTCCTATGCCAGAAACAGGTGAGTGATTAGCCTTGATTTATAATGCCCATCTACACCAAAGACAATACCTATTACTATAAAGTTTTAACAATCAGTCTAAATTTAAAGGCATAGTTCAACCAAAAATTACCCCACAAGACACACGAGAACCAATGTTGCCTTTTAGTTGGTCACTCACCCAGTTTTCACGTCACAATCGTTGCCTCACGTGCTTGTTCTTTTAGCACGCTGAGGCGGTGTTCGAGGATGTTTTCATTGCGGGAAGATGCCCATCTTGGATCTGAGGATGCGACGTCACTGCATGAAAAGGACATATGAACTGTGAAACATTTTTCTTTTATAGGAAATCTCTCATTTTGTATTTCTCGTTTTAATTTTTTCCAGTAGTAAATGGCCCGTATGCTGTCCCTGCACCTCCTCCACCACCTCCGCCCCCTCCTCTTCCAGGGCCTGCGATGGATATATCTGCCCCTATGCCTCCACCTCCACCTCCCATGGCTCCACCACTTCCCGGCTGCGGTTCACCCACCGTCATCATGAACTCAGGGCTGTCAGGTAAAAGCACCTACTTAACACCAAAGACATGACAATAACAGTCCTAAAATGTTTTTATCACATCCTTAAAAGATTTTACAGTAAACCAAAACAATGACATCACCGGAAGACCAGATTCAAATTTTTTCTTTGAGGTTCATGCATCAGTTCAGAATGACTGTGGGTCTTTTTATTTGTTGTAATACTGTGTCCTGCGTGAGTTGGCTGATAAGCTGCATGGTTAGTTTCCTGTAACAGGTCTAATGTCTGAACAGGCTAAACAGAATCAATGACGGTATTCTGAAGAGTCAAAATCTCAGCTGTGTGATTGTGAGCAGATAACTTGTAGCGTGTTTCATCTCAGTTTAAACAAAAGATTTTTTGACTGACTGACTGACTGACTGAGAATGCAAGCACTTTTTACCCTAGATTTAATGAGATAAGATTTTAGGTTAAGATGAAAAGCTTTGAACTGGAACTTAATTTTTTGTTTTATGTTTGTTGATGCTACAAATGATTTTTTTTTAGAAGTTTAAATAAGTTATTAATTTGTGTGAGAGTAGTCTCTTAATTATTATATTATAAAAACTGTGTTTTGCTCAGATGCAAAAGCCTCTAAATGCCAACTCCATGAAAAATGAGATGATGATATGTACCAAATGCTCTCGGCACGTATTATATGTTCATCAAAAACTTTTGCTTCAAATATGTTTAATCCCAGCCTCAGACCATTCAGAAATACTGATTTGTTGGCAGATTCCAAAATAAAAATTCAATCATCATTTTCTCATCCTCGTGTTGTTTTAAACAATGGAAGTCAATGGGTACCATCAACTGTGTGCCATCCATCTTTTATCAAAATATCTTCTTCTGTGTTCATCAGATAAAAGAAATTCATACATGTTTAGTACAACATGAGGAGTAGAAAATTATGACAGAGTTTTCATTTATGAGTGAACTATCCCTTTAAGATAAAATTGCTCATTTACAAGAAAACATGTTAGTCGCACTTCGGGGGTTTTGCATTTGAGCTCTTCAATTATTATTATCCAACAGTTCTTTCTTTTTCTCAAATCAGAGTGGCTCCGTATTTCATAATAATGTTTATACACTCTTTTCAATCATTATAGGGTTTTGTTTATGCAATGCTGGTTTCAGTAAGAAATTGTGACCCTATCTGTGAAATCCAAGCTAAAGTGTCATAATCTACATGTAATGATGATTACATTTTAATAATTGATTTAAATCTTTGACATGACCTTACTTAGTTAATATAAAAAAATCAAAGTTATATATAACACAGAAAGTTATTTACTTTATGTAGGATGATTTTATGTAGAAAACAGTAAATTACCACCTTAAATTTCTTAAGCTGGGTTTGCACAAACTGTGTCTCCATTATCCAGGGCACAGTTTGTTCAGACCAGTCATCTTTTATTTGCTTCTTTAACCAATAAAAATGATCTGAGGTTTGTTTTAATCCACATTTATTGGTTAATAGGGTTTCTTTCCAATCATATTCACTATGATTCATAAATTCTCAGTTTGTTATGAAGTAATTCATATTTAAAGACACAGTCTAGTGTAACTTAGTGGAAAAGGCCAGTCAGATTTTTAAATCATATATTTTGTTTCGTATGTTCCTAACCACCTTTTTCTCTCTGGTTATTTCTGCTATACCTGTTGTGCCACCAAAGAAGGACCCATCAAACTGTACTGTAGGTTTAAAACGTCTTGTGTTGTGTTTGCTTTGTGTCTTTTGTGTGGTCATGGTATTTTTGGTCTCTTAAGTCAACTCACTCAGTTCCTCTGTAATCAGACCTGACAGCGTCTCTGGTGTCCCGTTTCAGATGATGTTGGATGTTTCTCTTGAAGCCAAGCATGACATTGAATTCTGTGTAGCAGGACTTTTCCTTAGCATTTAAAAACCAAAGAGGAACATTATTTAGACCTCGTTTAACAGAGTTCAGCAAATAACAGGACACTAATGCCAACCTATGATACCACATGAAATGTAAGCTCTTATTTCTACAGTACACGGCAGGCAAAATCCCTGTTTCCACACTCCATGAACTGAAACCTCATGGAAAACAAAATTACAATTCACATCGGCTCCAGATCTACTGTGCAATTCGGCACCAGGTTGTTAAAAACTGCTGAGCTCCAAAATCAACAAAAATGTAAAATCCAGTACATGAGATCTCTGGTAATTGAAAGAGAATTCACTGAGAGCTTTGAAGTAAAATTTTGTGAATCTACAGTGGTCCCAAACAAGTTGGGTTGTACATAAACGTATCTTAGGTTGTTGTGTACCCTACCATGGGTTGAAACAACCCAGCATAGGTTTATTTAGAACCCAATAGTTGAGTTTGTCCATATTTAACCCAACCATGGCCTATGCTTTGCAATCTTACAAGCACCCTTTAATAACTCTTAAATAAATACTTTGTTATTAATGCAAAGCATTTATACAAATGTTGTTAAGGAGCTCAAATTCTTTTTGGGACCATTATAAATGTATAAATTGCTAATAAACACATTCATCATTATATTGGCCTTTTTATACTTAAATCATGAATGTAAACAACAAGAAAGCAGCACAAAAAAATTCCATATCTACATCTATGTGAGCATGTGTTTGATTGAGTTGTGTTTGCATGCAGAAACAGTTTGACGTGCTGTTACAGGCGACCGATTGTCAGATAAAGAGTTGCGTAAATTCAGGAATGCAGTTTCACACGCGCACAGTTTAATTCACTGGCCACACTCTTTGCATGGTCCAGTATCACTTTATCACAGATATTACCCATAATCCTCTGCTTACATCCAGCTGAACTGAATACCAAGCACCCTTATTTTCACCTTTGAAAAGAGATTATTGCAAAATTTTGATCAGGCCTAAACACGTTTGTGTTTGCAGAGCAATGTTATTACTTAATGGTGTTGGATGTGTTCAGTATAAGATAGGAAACCCAACACATGACTCATTCTCGTATTGAGACGCCATTTGAGTCACATCCTCACAGGGTACAAGCTCGAGCTGCAATAAGTGTGGATATTGCTCATTTCATAGATCATTGATCACATCCTTTCTTTAAAATGTCTTAGGAAAGAACATTCCTATAAGAAATTAAAAATCAATTGATAGCATTAGACCCCATTTGCATTCATTGTTGTCAAGGTGAAAAAGTGGGGATATTTTTACTGTATATCTGTTTTAATGCAGGATGTTTCTCCTCACATATCTTCACGTGCACTGGATGTATTCAGATAAATCACATCTGTGTGTTCTGTTCACAAATCACAGTGTATGTTGTGTTTGTACGAACATCTCTAACCAATGTCTTTATGTGTCGTGTAGCTGTAAAGATTAAGAAGCCCATCAAGACCAAGTTCCGTATGCCAGTGTTTAATTGGGTGGCGCTGAAACCCAACCAGATCAATGGCACTGTGTTCAATGAGATTGATGATGAAAGAATACTGGAGGTGAGTTTACGTTATTTCCCTGTGAAGCTGAAAAGCTCAGATGCAAAAACGCCACCACAATCAAAATGAAATAATGATATTAACCGAATGCTTTTGGCATGTACTGTACGCTCGTTGAATACTGTCACTTCAAATCTGCTTAATCCTGGCCTTAGGCCACTCAAAAATGGCAGTTTGTTGTCAGAATCAGTTAAATGCCACAACAATCTTTCAAATACTTTTGAGAATACAGAATTAGAATTAGATGAATCACAGCCTGCATATTTCGGATTGTAATTGTTAAGCTGAAAGTGTTTTTTACCTGTTAAAGGAGGTTTCGCAAATATATTAGGATATTGACAGAATTTTTGAGCCTTTTACCTTTATTCAGAAAGCACAGTTGAGAGTGGAAGTGTTTGTATGTACTTAAAGGGTTTTGCAGCAAAAGACAAATTTGTTAATAGCAATGAAAGTGACATTTGTGACAATACGGCATTTAAATTACTGACTAATAACTTTTCAGTGCCATTAAAGTGAAATTACTGAACCTAAAGATAAGAGTCTTATAAAAAATGAGACACATTTCATTAAAAACAATAATGAAACCCCACCCCTAACCCCAACGTCACAGGGGCAAAAGCAAATTTAAAAAAAAAATGTAGAAATTGATATGAATCAGCCACATTATAAAATAAGTACAAAATGCCATGAGATCCCTACTGAAAAATCCAGCTAAGACCAGCATAAGCTGGTTTTAGCTGGTCTCCCAGCTTGGTTTAAGCTGGTATTGCTGGTGTAGCCGTGTTTTGGTCACTTTTTAAGCTGGTCTAGCTGTGTTTGGTCACTTTTTAAGCTGGTCTAGCTGTGTTTGGTCACTTTTTAAGATGGACTAGCTAGACTTTGTTGTTCAGGCTGGAGGACCCGCTGACCCACAAGCTTTGACCAGCTTTCCCAGGCTGAGAGGACCAGCTTAGACCAACTACTGTCACCTTAAATCAGCTAAAACCAACTACCAGCTTATGCTAGTCTTTGCTGGATTTTTCAGTAGGGATAGCGTTGGTACATTTGTGTTGAATAACACATTTTTACACTGTTTTTACAGCAGACCTTTTAAATGTTTGGCCATGATTGCATTTCAGTCCAGTTTTAATAAGTTTATTCTTCTCTCTATATCTATTTGCACCAGGGGGGTTGTTAATGTTTTACAGTAGGATATGCATACAGATGCATCTGCAGTATTGGTTGGTGAATGGTGGATTTATTGTCTTTCTGTTCAGGATCTGAATGTGGACGAGTTTGAAGAGATGTTTAAGACAAAAGCACAGGGACCAGCCATAGACATCACCTCAAGCAAACAGAAGACCTCTCAGAAAGGACCAAATAAAGTCTCACTATTGGATACCAACAGGTCTAAAAACCTGGCCATCACACTGAGAAAAGTGGGCAAGACTTCAGAGGAGATCTGCCGAGCCATTCAAATGTAAATTACAACAGAAACACAGTCTTCACTAGAACACTAAAGTTGCACTTGTAGAAAACAATCATAATCTTTTTAAATAAGCAAAAGCATTTTTGTTTGTGTGGATGTACAAGAGTGCAATTTCACAAATGACTACACACAAGCATGTACATTTTATTCTCCCATCCCCGCTGGTTTATCTGTTTTCTGCCGCTGTGTGAACATTGTCTTTTTTTAACTGGAGCTGAATTTAGTTTTGATTTTGTTTATGGATCAGATTTGACCTGCGGACGTTGCCGGTGGATTTTGTAGAGTGCCTGATGAGGTTCATCCCAACAGAAGCAGAGGTCAAGATTCTGCGGCAGTATGAGAAAGATCGCAAACCTCTGGAGAACCTGACAGACGAGGATCGTTTCATGATCCAGTTCAGCAAGATAGAGCGCCTCATGCAGAAAATGACCATCATGACATTCGTGGGGAATTTCGCAGAGAGTGTCCAGATGCTCACTCCGGTAAATAACAGTAACACACATTTAAGAAAACAACAATGATAGATGTTTCTAATAGAGAATATTCACTTGAAAGACTCTTGTAAGACATAATGTCTCTCTCAATTGTCTGTTCTATTCTTTCATTCTTTCTTTCATACTTCACTTGTTGAAAGTGCTATTTGAATTATCAGTTCATGGTTATACTTAAATGTCCTCTGCTATATTTACACAATTATTCTTATTATATTTTTCATATAAATGAATGACAATCATTGAATTTGTGTATCATCCTGTAGTTTAGTTGGTAGATAATTGTATTGTATAGCTTGAATTGTGTGGCTCATTATGTAGCACTGTTGTCTCGAGCCCTGGCTAGGTCAGGCGGCCTTCCTATGTGAAGTTTGCATGTTCTCTTTGTGTCATTGTGGGTTTACTCCAGGTAATTCGGTTCCCCCCACAGTCTGAAAATGCAAGTTAAGTGAATTGGTGTCTCACAATACCAAATTGGCTCAAATTGGATTAACCGGTTCTCGCCATGAATATAGCCGTAGATGCTGGAATGGTGTGAAGAATAAATAAAGAAAGAAAGAATGCACTGTATGTCTTCCAAATGCATAAATGTAATGTGTTTTTCTCTTTCTTTTAACAGCAACTTCATGCCATCATTGCAGCATCTGTATCTATCAAGTCCTCGCAAAAACTCAAGAAGATTCTGGAAGTGAGTTTTTCACTTCTGTATTGGTGCATTTAGGTTAGGTTAGGTTACTTTTATTGTACATGTAGGTAAATTTGTTTTACTGCAATGACATTCAATGGCATCCAGTGCAAAAACACACAACACAGAACACTCCAAACCACATAGGGACAGAGATGTTCACAAGTCTCTGAGCTCGAGTCCAAGTCAAGTCTGAAGTCTTTGAGCTCGAGTCCAAGTCAAGTCTCAAATCTCTGGCCTCGAGTCCAAGTCAAGTCTCAAGTCTCGTTGTAACAAATATAACTCTAATAACAAATAAAGAAATTACAAACATTTATTAAAAAGAACAGAAGTTGCACCTTAAGTAAGGTCTAAAATTAGCATTAGGTACAGAAATTAAATTAAATGGATAATAACACTGTCTTTATTGTACAAATTAAATATTATTATTATTCTTTTTATAGCAATAGAAGTGATTTTCTCTTTGTCTTGGGTTGTTTGATTAACATTAATGACACAGACTTAAGTAGGTTATTTAAGGTTACTGTCTCTTTAAGAACAAATAAGCTCAGATTGGTTTCTTAAGACATAAACAAATGTTTTTATTAGAAAAAGAATACTGTGAGATCATTTTGTGTGGATGTGCCCTGTCAAGAAAAGAAAGATTTTATGTTGGCTTAACTTTGTAAACACTTCTCTCTGTATGTGCACTACTGAGGGCACTTAAACGCGTGCTCAAACACAGGCAGAGGGCGAATTCCAAACAGCGCTTCAGGAAGAAGATGCAGCAGTCGCTTCACATAAAAACGTTAGGTTGTTTTTCATTGCTCTATTCAACAAATGTATGTTAATAGACTACAGGATGCACAAAGTAGCGCAACTCTGGACCTGACTGGAGCTGGACTGGACACATTTAACCGCATCTGCGTACAGAAATCTGCTTACTTGAGCGCCTTTTTGCGGTTAAATTGTTAAACCATTTAAACAATTGCAAGCCTTAGAAACACGTTAATGAAAAACTTACCTTAAAATTGCATATTAATCCACGAATCGCATGCGAGACGAACCGCGGATCCGTCACGGCACTACCCAAAGCTTCAGATGAATGGCACAGCAGCGGCCGGTGCAGTCGACATGTATGTTCGCGGGAATCGCGGCCGCGCGCACGGAGCAGATACGTTACGTGTTACATCGTGGGCAGGTTGTAGTTAACGAAGGGAGGGGAATAACACCAAGCTCATCAGACGTTTCCTAAAAATAAACATTGTTCACGAGTCGCGCGGCTCGAGTCCGAGTCAAGTCTGAAGTCTTTGAGGAAGAGTCTCAAGTCGAGTCTGAAGTCACTGTGTGTGCGTCTTAAGTCGCACTCGAGTCCGAGTCTCAAACTCGAGTCCCCATCTCTGCATAGGGACAATTAAATAAATACTCATACTAAATAAATAAAAGTGCTCTCAAAAACATTAAATATTGTCTTTGTAAAAGAACCTAAAAAATTTCTAAAAAACCACTTCTACAATTTGTTTATCATATTAACCGCATTTGGTACAAAGCTGCTCTTATATCTTTTCGTTCTACACCTTGGGACTTTATACCTCCTTGCAGATGGAAATAACTGAAACTCACTGTGCAGGGGATGAGAATCATCATCTAAGATTGAGATGGCCATCCAACTGTTTGGTATACAGGGATGCCACTCCTGGTTTAGCAAATGACCAGACCATTTTACTATCTGGTCCAACAGATTTTTTGCCTTTAAAGATATATGACCATAGCCTAGAAATCTAGACGCACCCTAGCGGACGCAAAATATATTTTTATACATCTTGATGTAGGTCTGGCTAACCAGGCTAATATGACCATACCATTTATAGACTAAGCATGGTTTTACTAAGAGTATATCTCTCTCTCCCTCTCAGATTGTCTTGGCTCTGGGAAACTACATGAACAGCAGTAAAAGAGGAGCAGTGTACGGCTTTAAACTGCAGAGTTTAGACTTGGTAAAATTCACTTATTTTTACCTACTATTCTTATCACACAGCATTTGACTGTTGTGACAGTATTTAATTTGTTTTATACACGTGTTTTCCAGTTATTAGACACCAAATCAACAGACCGCAAGCTCACACTTCTGCACTATATTGCAAATGTAGTGAGGGAAAAATACCAGCAGGTGTCGCTCTTCTATAATGAGTTGCACTATGTTGAGAAAGCCGCAGCAGGTATGTACATTATTTTATTCACCATACGCAGATCTTATTTACTCACAGGTTTGATCTAAATTTGTTGATAAATATAATGAAAGTCAGACCATGACCATGATTTTTCTCTCCATATTCTTTAGTCTCTCTAGAGAATGTGTTATTAGATGTAAAGGAGCTGCAGAGAGGAATGGATTTGACCAAAAGAGAATACAGTATGCACGGCCACAACACGATGCTTAAAGATGTCATACAGCAAAACGAGAATAAACTGAAAAAACTTCAGGATGATGCCAAGATTGCTCAGGTGTGGTTAACACAGTGCACACATGACCCAAAACGTTTAAAATGTTTGACACGTTGATGCTTGAATGTGCAGTCCTGGTCAGAATACCAAAGGTGTGAACATTATACTTTTGTTCGTTTTTTAGTCACAGCTGTCCTCGCTCATATTTAATAAAGTTGCCAATAATTCTGATCACACCTTTTGTTCTTTTGTTCACACTGCTAGTTTGTATTTTCAAAAACACTAATTTTCTTGTTTTTCTTTTGATACGAATAAAGAATTAAACTTGTAATTTTCCTTTTTTAAGGACGCCTTTGATGAGGTGGTGAAATTCTTTGGAGAAAATTCAAAAACAACACCACCGTCTGTGTTCTTTCCAGTATTTGTGCGCTTTGTAAAGGCATACAGGGTAACTAACTGACCTCTCTTACTTCCTTGGCCATTAATATGAACTGTTATTAAACTGATCACAGATTTGAACAACATCCAAAACTAAGACCAGAGACTGTTTATAATGCAGCTTTTCCATTGCATAGTAATTTGGGTTTGGGTCAGGTCGGGTCAGCTCACCTCACTTTGGCTTGGTTAGCTTTTCCATCGAGTTTAGTTTGCACATTCCTATACATTCATTTATTTTTCAGTCCGCCACAAAATTAAAATTGGCCACCACAAATAGATGTTTGCAAATCGCGTTTATCACTTCCTCTGTCTCACATGGGAGTTTCTGTTCCAACACCCGTGGCGTCAGTCGAAGCACTCCGTTGAGCCTCATTGAAGTTGCATTTAAGCATATATAATGCTGACGTGCTCGTCGCGAATGTGCCACCACAAACTGCAAGTCCAGAAAAAAAAAACTGTTATGATGTCCCTGATTCTCAATCTGTTGATGTTTTTCATCGCTAAAAGGGAGTTACAGCAAAACATAGATGACAACAGGTTTACTTGAGACAGCAAAGGTAAAGCTAATCTTTAAGATTCTAGCGATGACGCTGGTAGTGACGATTGTCTCAGACCAATCAGTGATCTACAGTGTTTTCGCGTCACGTTTTGGTATCAGTTCGAGTCGCTTGGAACCCCAAGAAAGTCTTGCCGACTAGGGATGGGCATGATTAATCGACGATCGATAATTGATCGTTAAGAATTTTGTTGATGACCTTAATTTGTTATTGATTAATCTAATACTTTTTTTATCTAATGCAGGTTGCGTTGCCTAGCGTAGCGTGTGTCTTGAAGCAATTAAATGAATTTCACTGTGTGGCAGCAATTCAAAATTTTTCCACCGGGGTGCAATATTTGACACCATACTCCATTAGCTGTGATCTTCCATTTTGATTTCAAAAGAATAATCATGAAGAGGTCATGATTTTTTGGAACAAATGAGGTCTCTGTTTAAGAGTGCGCCTCGCAGCTGCAGGTTCCGCTGCTTTATAGCACCGCATATTCAAGCGCATATATCTTCCGTTTGTCTAACTAAATGTAGTTTAACTGTCTGTCACAAGTTGATCTTGTAATAAAGGTTTCATGGAGGAAAACACGCTGTATTTTTGTATTCAACATTTTTTAATTATAAAAGTTAAATAATTATTTTTTATTCTAAAATATTAATAATTAATCGATAGTCGATCGTTAATTCTCCCGACAATAGACAAAAAAAATTTAGTTGAATGCCCATCCCTATTGCCGACTAAAGAAAGAAAGAAAGAAAGAAAGAAAGACATAAACATCTTTAATGACATGGGGGTAAGTAAATAATTGTTTTTTTATGAAAGTGGAGTAATCCTTTAACATTTAGCCATTAAGCAGTGTCATGGGAGCATCACTTCAGCGGCTGTTAAAAATAGAAAAGTGTTGTTTATAATACAGTTAAGATTTTATAACAGCACTTTGAGGCCATTCTAAGGTTGGCCTAGAAAAGTGACTTGCTTTGAAGAGACTTTAGTGAGACCTGACCGATGGTCATTTTCTGTCTTTCTCTCTTTCTCAGCAAGCAGAGGAGGATAATGAACAGAAGAAGAGACAGGAGCAGATGATGATGGAGAAACTGATAGAGCAGGAGGCTTTGATGGAACAAGAGAATCAGAAGGTAAAGAGAAAGAAAGAGAAATTATAATTAGCTTTAGAAATCTTTGATGTGGGGTTTGGTGCACAGTAAATATTTGTGTCTGCACTTTTCAAAATGACCATCCAGCTAGTGTCAGATATAAAAATGTGCTTTTACATGTAAATAATAACATCATCCTATATAATGTTAAGAACTTTCTGTAAAAAGTTAAACTTGAAAATATTTAATATTGACTGAGTAAAGTCAAACATTACAATCAAAAATCATTTCAGATTATGAGACTTTAGCCTGGATTTGACAGGCAGGGTCACACTTACTTCAGTTTCCTGGTGCATTTATTAGCAACATAACTGCAACATAAATCATAAATCAACATAAACACCACCTGTAACAGAAATCTACCCTGTTTGGTGTGTGCTAAACCATGGCACATTCATTAAACATTAATAGTGTTGTGTTATCTTGTGTGTGTGTGTGTGTGTTCAGTCTCCTTCTCATAAGAATAAGCGGCAGCAGCAACAGGATTTGATCGCAGAGTTGAGGAAAAAGCAGGTGAAGGACAGTAGACATGTGTATGAGGGTAAAGATGGAGCCATTGAAGACATCATCACAGGTAAGACATACAGAGACTCAGACATATCAGTGTTGGTCCTACATTCAGTCTGCATGCAGAGGACTTTAAAACATTGAAACTTAGTGTGAGTCACTAACCAGATCTCTGTGACTGGTGGAAAGTTTCTGTCTGAAAGCTTTACCGCTTAATAACAATTTGCTGTGTTATTACTGGCTAAGATTGTATGTGTGCATGCTTTTACTGCTTACAGCTCTGAGCTGGAGATTAACAATATATCGTTTGATTTGTGTCATTTTAAAGGGGTCATTTATTTATGTTTATGAATATTTAGCCAAAAAAGCATGTCTTAACCCTGGAGAACCCAGGAACCCTTGTCTTAGGATTATTTAACATTTTCCAAATTTGACCCGTGGGTTCTCCAGGGATAAATCATTTGCTGCAATTGTAGCTGATAGGAGAGGCATCAGAGAGCGTGTGGTACAAGGCAGAGGATTGTTTTAACACGTAGCTGTTTATTTGGAATGCCTGAGGAACATATTATTCTTATGACATACAGGACTCTGCAAAAGTCTTAGGCCACAATGATACCATTAGATTTGTTGTTTTTGCAATTATAATTATTTTTTAGTCTCTTTATTAAAATACAACCAGAAAATACAGAAAATGTGTATGTAGTATTAAAAACAGTATAAACGTATAAGCATAAGTGTCAAGTATTTGAGGTAAACTCCCCTTCCACTTGAGCAATAGCATGAAACTGCAGGATCTCTTAAACCTAAATAAAATTAAATCCTAGTTTATATTCAAATTACTTCAGTCTCCTTAAAAAAGCTCAAGATGTGTTTAATGTCACACTAAATACTGACTGATGCCTTAAGAAGACATTTCTGAAAATGGTTTTGTTTTTAATTTTGTGTACATATTTCCTGTAGTGCTGTTTGTATCTTAATAAAAAGAGTGAAAAATAAAATATGAATGGACATTAAAACTTTGCTAAAACAACAAAGCTGGCGATGGTGGCCTAAGACTTTTGCACAGGACTGTATTTACTGATGTTCCCCATGATCGTTTTTTGAAACTCTACAGATTATCTAGATGACACATATATGACACAAGCAACTGTTTTCTAAAAAAGCTACACACTCCCATCTGGAGCACATGCCATGAAGCGGCCGGCTTCTCTTTGTGACGTAATCACACAAAGACGAGTGGCTTTTTCAAACTTTTTTTCTGGGAATACTGACCTGACAGCTTAAATTATAAATCATTCTTAACTGAAAAATGTTATGGATTGCAGCTTTTAAAAAGTAAAAAGCATTTGAATTTATTCCTGTTTAACCCTGGAGAACCCAAGAAGATTTTGGGTAGCAGCAATTAACAGCAACCAAATTTGACCCTGTGGGTTTTCCACGGTTAATGGCCTTTTTTCGTGGAAGATCTGGCAACAACAGCAAACACTCGTACCTCTGTAATTTTGTGCAAAAGCCCATACTAAAGACATTTTCCCCATCTAGGTATTTATTGTTCAGAAAGAGGAATTTCCATAATGCATGTTTTAATAGTCAACAACTAGTTAGTTCTGTACACACTACGCAGGGTTTCTGTAAATGCGTTTATCACTACCTGCATTATGCGGCAGTCCACTTGTAAATTACTGAAGTGTGTGTGTACAGAACAGGATTAAACTGAACGGTAAAATTCCGTTTCAATTTTTCTAAATGGAAAATCTGATTTTTAATGATATGACCCCTTTAAAAACATTTAACTATAATGATGAAAAATGTGAATATCTATATTCTGTACATCTATGCTTATCTCTACAGAATCATTCTGTAAATGAATTATACATTATGACTAACACTTTTAGGCTTTTATAATACTGATCGTTTATATAATAAGTTTATATAATACCTGTTAGTACGCTGTGATTGTAGTAGATATTCTGTTATGCTGTAGAAAGTGCTAACCATGTGCTTGTTGCTCTGGCAGTTAAACCCTGTGTTGTTTATGTGTGTGTGTGTGTTTTGTCTGGACGCAGTGCTGAAGACTGCCCCCTTTACCGCGCGCACGGCCAAACGGAGCTCGCGTTACTTCAACGAGGAGCTCCACTTCTAAAGCTTAGACTCTGTCTCTCTGTTGAAGGTCGCTGGATAAAAGCTGCTTTATTTCATTCTCTTTCACTTCAACTGTGTGTGTTTGTGTGTGTCTTTCACAATCCTTCTGGATGTGGGTCTCTGTATTGATGTGATGTCCTGGGCCCGCTCACATTTCTTTCTTTTACAGCCAAACTCCTGCATGAAGGGGAGTTTGGAGGGAATAATTTGTCACCAGTTTTATTTTGCATGGAGTGGATCATCAAGAATTACATGTAACACAAAACCACTGTAACAAAGGAAAGCATGATGTCACAAAAGCCAAACACATTTCTGTTGGGTCTGTGCATGGAGTATTCATTTAAACTTCTGTTTCACTTTCAAAGTTTTTTGCTTGTTGAGATCACCCTCTGCAGTTTGATTTGCAGATTGCAACAAAGACATAAATATGTGCAGGTTGCTGTAATCCTGTTGTTTTTTAAAAGTTTATATGCAAATGCAACTCTAGTTGTATACTGTAATGACTCATTTTCTTTAAATCTTTAACACCCTTAGATTTTTTTGTGTTTGGCATAATTTGTGACATTATGATTTCCTCATATGTTCTTCATGTCACTATGAGTATATGATGTCATTGATCATTTTGGTGGTATATGCAGTATGCTGGTTTTCTACATTTACTTACAGTACTGTCTTCTCCATCTTTGCTCTGATACGACCCATGTCACATGACTTCCTGTGTTTGCATGTTTAATCTGCTGCATGATGGTTTGCATTTTTAAGCATGTTTGGTACATTGCTTCCTTGACTAATAGCCTTGCATGCCGCAAATGACATGAATTGTTGCTTTAACTTTTAAGTTCAATGGGTAAATCTCATACAACCTTTTGACCTTATTGTCACAAGACCACAAAAAAATTGTTTTCCTAATGTGAAATACTGAAAATAATATTATAATTATTATGAAAATAATAATACTTATATTATTATATTATTTTATCTGTATATCAACTACAGTTCAGAGTACTTCTTAAATTAAACAAAATTATTAAATATTATAAATTTGAAGGCAAAGTCTAAAATTTATAAAAAAGGAAACTGGATAATAATATTCATTAAATCATGTTTATTAAAAACTTTCTCATTACTATAATGTGAAAAGGAAATAAATGTAAATATTAATTGTTTCATTATTGTGTTACTAAACTGTTTCTCACAGTAATAAAAAACAAGGCAGGTATTTGATTAATTTTCATAATTATAATGACACAATGCAAAAAATATTAAAAGTTTCCTTTAGTAGTCCTAAAAAAATGGTTTCATGAGATTTGCTCACATCATACCATTGTCTTTTATCACACAGTCTGCATATCTGCCTGAGCTTAACTTGTGTCTTCTGGGAGGTTTAACCGTTTCTCTGGTGACCTATTATTGGTTTTATTGTTTTAATTTGAAGTGATCATGCAGACATCAGTGTTTGCTTTCTTGTATCTGGACGCTGAAGTCATTGTGCAAAGCAGCTTGAGTTTTAGAGTCTATATTATTACCTTAGCGCAGTATCAGCAGTGCTTTTGCCATCAATAACACCCTACAGCTTCTACCTGTGACCTTTCACCTTTCTTCTTTGAGACCTGGGCAGCTTGGCTCGCCGTTCAGTGCCGTGGCCGGTCGGCTCTGCTCCAGTCTAACCTTCATTTTTGTTTCCTCTCCACTCAGCCTTAAAGAAGAATAATTTTACTAAATTTCCCAATGTGCACTCGAGGGTAAGGAACTCTTCCAGTAGTACCCCAGTGGATGTTACTCAGACCTGGCAAGCATCTCTCTTTATTTTTTATCCTTTACAATGTCTCCCTCCATCACATACCACTTTCTTTCTTTTGACACCGAATGACACAAGCAAGTCTTTTGTGTTCTTTTTCTCTATTTGTCTCTTTTTCTTTTAAACACACATCAAGGCTGTTGAAAACTGATGCTCAGGGTATTTCTCCAGGTATTTGGGTGCACCTGACTCAACTGATTTGATTGTAAATGAGTCCATCAGGTGCTGCTGTAACCTAGGACTACATTAGTCTCATGTTTAACTGACTTACACTTAGAGATATTTAAGTTTCATTTGTGCCATTTAGATACTCAATTTGGGCCTCAAAATTTATTTACACACTTAACTACACTACAAATAAATGTAAATCGCTTTGATATAGCACCAAACACAGCCCAGACGTCTAGTCTAAAACAAAACAAAATCTGAGCTGTAAGTAAAAATGTAAACATCTAACCATAGCATAAAAATAAATGAAATAAAATAAATCAATCAATACCAGTGGCGGCTCTCCGAGGGGCACTGATTCAAAATAAGTTTTCGGAGTGTAATGTGTGTGGTTCCTTTTTCCAAAATATGTGTTCTGCGCATGGAGAGATCCTGTGTGCATCACGTGTTTTGTCAAAATAAGTGCCTGCTGCACACGCGTCAAAACCGTTAATGATAAAAGAGACGCTCACGTTCACAAAATACACACAAGACACTCCCTTAATAGTAAAATTTGATTACGCATGAGATTATGTGAGTAACTGGCAAACGCGAGCTTCTCATTTAATTTTGCGAATTGAGGGAATTTTATTCAAAATTTGGCATTTCTTATGTGATACTTCAAAATGTAAATAAAATCGTGGTGATGGATACCTGGCTAATGTTGACATGATGGAATATCAGACATCTTCAAGTTATTTTGGCATTTATTTTAGCTAGGGTTACTCGTAGCCAAACTATATCGGATCTATACACTGTAAAAAATTCCTTATATTTTGAAGTTTAATTAACTTGAATTTACAATTTATTTAAATTACTGAGAAGTTATCAAAATCAAGTTAAATTAACTTAAGTTATTTTAACTTTATTTTTATTATAGCAATAATATAATTCTATAATAATATTTTTATTAATTATATATAATTTCTTTTTATGAATATCAAGTTCAGAAAGTTTAAATTAATTGTAATTTCAAATTAATTAAACTTCAAAATGTGCAACAAGGAATTTTTTACAGTACAGTTAAGATTGTAAAATGACGACATGCGATGCAACAGATATATTGTTTAGGTCAAATGAAGACATTTGGAATACATTCAGTTACACAACAAATACAACATATATCAGAAAAAACCTCTGATGAATTTTAATCTAATCTTATTAAAACAATACATTTAAAAATATTTATTTGGACCCAGGATACTGTAGATCTAGATAGTTACAACCTATATTGGATTCAGACATTTTTCGGACAGGTTTTTTTCCTTATTAGAAAACAAGCTTATATACATTAGGTCTGAACCTGAAATAAAATGTGAATCTCAAGCTGCCTTGCCCAATTGACTACAGCACGTCCAGAGTACTTTAACATATAGGACTGACGTCTCTTTATCTTCTTCCTCCTGTATCAGATCTTAGAAACCAGCCTTACAGGCGTGCTGATGCCGTCAGGAGGAGCGTTCGAAGACGATTCGATGATCAAAACTTGCGGCCAATTAATGATGCAGAGATGGTCATGTGATGAGGGAAGAGTGGATGTGATTGGATGAGCTTAGGGGAGTGGAATAGGAGCTTACTGCTCTTGATGGTGATGGATGGATGAAAACGACGGTGGGATGTGGATATTAGAGAAGCCAAGTGCCTCATTTTATCATCTGTCTGATCAGGTGTTGGATCTGATCGCACGACACGAGTTAACACTCATTGTGACGTTGTGTGATTGCAATTTTTTTTTACCACAAACTTGATCTTTCTTTTGTACACTACAGCTGATGATAATGAAGCGATTGTTTAAAATTATTCCAATACTATGTATCATGAACTTAAACGATGGCCTGTTACCTTCCAGTACATTTGCCATTTAAAACTACACACTCAACTAGTCTGTAGATTATCTCAACATTATTTTGATACATCATTTTACAGCGAAAAGCTAAAGACTGATGTATGACTTGCCATCGCAGAGCAGAACATGTTTAAAGCACTTTTATATATATTGACACAAGGGCTAATGTTATCCTGACGACCAATGGAGTTGCAGAAGCTGAATGTGAGAGCTTACTTGACCCGATAGTGTAGGGGGAAGGTAAGAAAAGGATATCTTTATATCACAGGTAACATGCTCTAGGTTTTTGAAGGACTTTTATATTTGACCAGACATTTAAGTCTGAATGAAAAATGTTACGCAAGCAAAACTGGATTTAGGGTTTGGCCTAAGCGTTATACACAAATTATACACACAAACCAAACTGGAAAAGCAAGAGCTTAAAATCTCAAACATTTCTGAACTCTTGTTTTATCATTTTTAAAAGTCCATTGCAGTGACAAATTTAAGGCAATTTAATGATGGTTCAGCGTGTACACTAATCCATGTACCATGAAAGTCTATAAGGCAAAGCACTCCACTGATATAAATGTTACAATTTACCCTGTTTATGTGTAGCAACAAGACTTAACTGTGTTAACACAAGAGTAGTGTGATAAAATTGCAGCAAAGTTATAGTTAATCTTCAGCTTGGCTATAATAACCATGTGAAGCTTATAAACCAGATCACTCACAATAGACTTTACAGGAACTGCATTAATACCAAAACTTCTTCTACATAGAAAGTTAATAGACTGAGCAATAATATTGTGTAAATTATCTTACTGAAAAGTGCTTTAACAAAAATGTGATCATATTTCTGCTTTTAATCCCTCCAATACACATGCCTAATAGATGTCTGTGTTATTGTTTTTGTTTGTTTGTTTGTTTGTTTGTTACTTTCTGCACTCTGAACATGCTGGGTCAAAAGAAATAATCCAGAAAATGTTTATATTTGACCCAACAATGGGTTAAAACAACCCAACATAGGTTAAATTACAACCTAACGGGCTGAGTTTGTCCATTTTTGACCCGACGCTGGGTTGAAAATAACCCAGCATTTTAGTGTATGGTTGTCTACAGTATGTCAGAGGATTGCCTGTCGTGTTAAAAAACCTCAACTGAACCCCCCAGCAAAAATTGCCACTGCATTAACTTTGCATAAAATACAACATATGACCACTAAATCCTCTGTGTCAACTTCATACAGTAAAGTCAGGGTCCTTAAAATTCAAATATCTGACTTTTTATATCAGATAATAAGAAATATGTCCTTCTGTGGAATATTTTATGATGGGTGAATGAAAGTCACAGATTTTCCTGTACAATATTGTCATTATATTTAAGATCAAACAAATACATTAAAAAAGCAAAAAAAAAAAAAAGTAAATGTACAGATATTTTACTACAAATTTGTCCTTTTTTAACTTTTTAATATTGTACATATTGTTTAAAAAACAAAACAATCTTACAGCGTTTGACATTTTGTATATTTAATAAAACTAAAACCATGAATATTGCCTTTATGCAGTATAGCATTTAGAGCATGCCGTATTGCCAAAAAACTACATTTTTACATTTCATTTCTCAACTAAAACATCTCATCAGATAGCTGCAATCTTACAGTTGTGAATGTTTTTTTTTGTTTGTTTACCTTTGTGCATTCCACTCATAAAAACTGGATTAAACTGTCAGGTTTTATATCTTAGGCATTAAATGCTTACTGCAGATTTGTTGTCTTAAATTAGATATGT
This sequence comes from Paramisgurnus dabryanus, assembly GCF_030506205.2. Taxonomy (NCBI): domain Eukaryota; kingdom Metazoa; phylum Chordata; class Actinopteri; order Cypriniformes; family Cobitidae; genus Paramisgurnus; species Paramisgurnus dabryanus. Next base: position 36,222,097 of record NC_133351.1, read on the forward strand.
GATTTCTCAATGTCCAAGTAAATAAACTATTTACACAACTATAGCACAAGGGATGTGTGTGTCTTGCACTGTTTATTGTATGCTGCATCAATATAAATGCCAATATGGGACACAAATTAAAATTGATGGGAGAGATTGTGTTACAGTGAGGTTTTATTTATCCCCAGGTGAGATCTGATCCAAACATTGTACAAAGAAGACATTCCACAATTATAAACAAATATATGAACCTGCAGCACTAATATCATCATGTTCTCTGTACACCAAACACCACACACAATTTATACAAAATGATCATTTTAAATATTTTGTTAAGAACTGTGTCTGGAACCTAACCTAACAAGTTATATGCTTTCTGGGTTGAGATTAGGTAATTGGATTATTTTTTTTTTTTTTTGCCGTCAGAAGCCCCCACGTTGATTTTCAAGTGGGGTTTTGCAGTTTGTCCATCTGAAATGAGAAAAAATAGCTGAATCTGGGCAGACAGCAAGTTCAGAATTCATCCAGCTGTTTCTGTCTTCGGTCACATCATCAATAAACATCAGTGATGCAATGCCACTGCAAGCCATGTATGTTCATCATATCATCATACTGCATTCGCTGTGTTTTACAAATTATGTTGTATGCTTTAGATCGTGAGCTGTTTCAAGCCTTCTCCATAATTAATTTTCCCATCAGTCTGGTAAAGTTTGAGAACTGGGACAGAAACTGCTGTATTTTGGTAAAGTGTAATCTGGCTTGTCTTGGTATATGACTGGTTTGCACCTTGTGGTGAATCCTCTGTATTTGCTCTCGGGAAATTTTCACTTGACAATGTTGTAAAAGTGTTTTCTTTAACACAGAGAAGTGTTGTCTTCTGTGGACGTTTAGGCATTTTTATGTTCACCAGTGTTTTCTTTATTCTCAGACGGCACAGTAATTGTTGCTCTGGCCTTTGCCTGTTTCACTCACACCGATACCTCCCCTTTGATCACATGATGTGGATTCACAGCAACAGCTTTTTAATGCAAATGTCACACTTAGAATCCACCTTTACCTGCTTATTTAATAAAGAAATAATGTAGGAATAACCCAAACATGTACATGAAATTGAGTCTACTTTCCAATTAATTTGGCACCTTGAAACATGGTGAACTAAATATTCAAGAACTGTAATTTATAAACCTTTCAACCAGTTTGCATGTAAATTTCCTTAAACTAAAGATAACTGGAATATGTTTTGGTAAACAGCTAAAAAAACAGAGATCTACCGTTTATAATTGTACTACTCTAAGATTCAATTTTTGTAATATTTTTGTAAATAATTGATCAAAAAGATAAATGATGCAGATTTATTTCCATAGCCTTCTTTCATAAATCTTCTAAAAGTGTCAGTACGGTAATCCTGACCAGGACTATAGGGCAAAATTTCATTTTTTTGGGTGAATGTTGTTTAAGTTGAGTGGTTTGAATGTTTTGTCAATATGTGCATTAGCTGTAGTTCAAATAAATTAAACAGAAATAGGAAAATGTTTATTTATTTGTCAAAATGAAAGTTTAAAACAACTTTTTTTCTTCATACTAGTAAGATCGTAAAAGCCATTTTTGAAAACACCTTTGCCAATGAATTTGAAGTTTGAACAATAATAATAGTCGTCTTTTTGCATCCTGTTTATTTTTTAGCAAATTTTCAAGTTAACTAGCAACAAATGTACAACTATCTAAAAAAGGTTCTGCAGTTAAAGGCAAAGTAATACTTGCAACCTCTGAAAATAATCTTACAAAAATTCAGCTGATGTTCAAACAATACTGCCTTACAGACAGAATACAGGACAGTCAATGATTCACAGCCAAAATTCCATCACTCAGATCCTCGTCAATATGCTGTTAGCACATTCCAAAGGGATGCAATACACATTACAGGAATGCATAAGAAAAAGAGAGAGAGAGATGTACAGTAAGACTACGGTGCGTCCAGCTGTTCTAAAAGGGTACGTCTCCTCTTTTCTAGCTCTCCTTCACTTAGTTCACTGCCGGACGTATCCCATCCTCCCTGAAGAGACACAAAGAGATCTGATCAGCTCAGTATACATTGTCATCTACAGTAATTGTTATGGCTACTAATAAAATATATAGACACGTAAAAATAAATAAATAACACAGCAAATGAGTGGTACGATTTCGCTTTAATTCACAGATATGCAGTGGCCATACAGGAAAATAAGGCTGCCAGAGTTAGCAAAATGTGTGCAAATAGTGCCATTAACCACATGTAATACTACAAACACTTGCCTCCTCTTTTGTGCTCTTTCTTTTGGGAGATTTCTGTTTGGATTCTCCACGCGTCTTCCCTCTAGATTTGTCATTTTCTTTATCCTTCTCTTTTTCTCGTCCCTTTCGTTCTTTATCTCCATCAGACTCTGGAGAGGCCTGCAGGATGAAGGGATTCAAAAAGACTTCAATTTTACTAACACCTCGCAAAATCTCTCCCGTTACCAAACTGTAAAGAAAATTTATTTTGCACTGATTTAGTCCATGAAAATTTTTCTGACATTACTATCTCCCCCATATCATCCAAATCCCTGCTTAATTTCTGCTGTAAATTTGTTTTTTAATCTGCATCTATAGGAACATTTGAAATATGAATGACTTCTGTGTGGAACTGCTTGTTCATCCTATTCAACCGAAGCTGCAGCAGATTAAACCCTTACATGATTGTAGTTTACATGATTTTATCTTTCCATGTTTTTGCTCAAGAATGACAGTAGCTGTATCATTTCTATTGTAAAGAATTGGACAAATACTAAAGATATAAAAGGTTTAAAACGTTGTTTGGCTAAAAGTGAATCTAAATTTTCTCAATCTAAAGTGAAAGTAACACAAGCAAGTCCGCTAGAGCCCTCAGCAGGCATTTGTTATATTACATAATGCTGGTTTTTAACACATAGGCTACATATTACTGTAATGTGTTAACTTATTTTGATACTTTATTTGAACCAATTATATTGCATCGTCATTATGGTGTCATTTTTAAGGTTACTGTTCACTTGGGTCTATTTTTATTACCAAAAAAATATCAAAATTACTTCACAATCAATTAGCAAAATATTTTTTTAGGGGCAGTCGTTGATGATAAAGTGATTTCAGTTTGCCATTCATATTTTTTATCATTGAGGTTTTCTTAAAAAGTGTAAAAATCTCATCTCGTTCTCGTGAACCCAGTCTTTTCCCACCCCTATTAAATATAATATATAACGGGCACTCTATTGTTACTTCCACCCAAAAGACACCCATTCCTAAATGCCTTACCACTACCGTTTTTAAATCCGTCTGGGTCCTGGGGTTTCCACAGAATTGCAGACCTTGAACTCTAAGCATGAATACCAAGAGCTGAAAAAAATCTTAATTTGAGGTCCTACTGTACTCACAGATTTGTGTCGTCTTTTCTTTCCCTTCTTCTTGTGCTTCTTAGATTTCTTGTAACTTCTCTCTATAAAGATACATATTTAAAACACATGATGAGTGATGTTAAAAATCATGATGTAATATGTTTTAATGGGTTGTGTAAGACACGAGATGGGTTGTGTAAGACATTGATGTGAAATGCTCTTTTTGTTAAAATACCAAGCAAACAAGAATGCAACCCGTGTAAAATAATAATAGCAACAATGATAGTTATCAGAAACAACACTAACCAGATTCTCCAGAGGACGAGTGCTCAGATGGAGATTTAGATGTTGAACGTTTCTTCTTCTTGGAGTGGTACTCGTCATCCTCAGACTCCGAACCCTTCCAGAGCAACACATAGATGAGAGATGTTAGAGGGTTGTACATGTGTCAAATAATGACAAATAATAATAATAATAATAATAATAATAAACAAATCATAATTACATAATTAAATAAAAGTACTTATTAATTATTAATAATAATAATCAAATAATATTATTAAATGTGTCAAATACAGAGAACATGATACTTTACTCACCGATCGAGATCTGGAGCGTTTTCTGTGGTGTTTCTTGGATTTCTTTGAGTGTTTTTTAGTTTTAGAATGATGATGTTGACACTCGTGCTGTGCAGAGAGATAAGACACAGTTAAGAACACTACACTATCCAAGAGGAAGAACTATCATCTACAGCCATACATTTGAAAATTGGCCTTCATTGCCCCCTTGTCATTTCTTTAGTCCAGAGCTTTGTAAATAACTTCATACCTCTAGAACATGCATGAAGTCTTTAAATATCCTCTTCCTCTCGGACTCCAGTGTGACATCCTCAAACGCAGGCTCCTTCAGGAACCGCTCTCGTACCTGTCACACACACACACAAAAAACAATGCATCAAATATATTAATAAGATCAGGAGTCAGACCAAGTAAAATCGCAAAATAATGTCATGTTGTTTTATAATTATTGATGTGCCATACTCCTTCCCACGTGGTTTCCGGCTCCAGAGGGGGTGTGGCCTGTTTCAGCATGCTCTTAAACGCCGCCTCTTTCCTCTTCATCTTTCTTGCCTCCTCTTTTTCTCTCTCCCTCTCCCGTGCTTCTGCCTTCTCAAGTAACTATAATACATAAATTAGATTAAAAAAATAAATAAAAAAGGTAAATGCTACTTTTTAGGCAGTATCATAACCATCATTGAACCTTCTTAATTGACTTTTTTGAAATGTTTATATAGCACGAATGGTACAACACAGGAGACTCAAATCATAAGCAAAACACTATATATATCCTAGGTAAAAATTAGGGATGCACCGATACCACTTTTTTGGAATACGAGTACGAGTACTTGCATTTCAGTACTTGCCGATACCGATACAGAGTACTTAATTAAAAAACATGATTTAAATTTACAGGTAACCGCTTTAGTCATATATTTTAACAAAAAAACAAAGGACTAGTTTTCCAGTTTGTTGTAAACTCTGCCTCTTTGGACAACACAAGGCATTAACCCCTTACACGCTGCTCAAACATAGACATTTCTCAGACAGTGGTATCGATTCCAGGTATCGGGGGACTTTTAACGAGTACTTTAGAAAATGTGGTATCGAGGCCGATACCCGATACCAGTATCGGTGCATCCCTAGTAAAAATCATAACACCAAATAGTGAACAAATGGTATGAACATAAGACCACTTAACACTAAACAGTTCTCCTGAATCCAATTTCGCATTAGATTTTTTTGTAGACATTTACTTCTAGAATAATGATGCTATTTAATCTGTTATTTATACAAGCCAAGTTATAGAACATAACAATCGTAAAGACACAATAAATAAACATTTTTAGGTTGTTAAATTATCCTGCTTACGCTGTTGAATGCCAGTTTGATGTTTCCTGCATCCAGTGTGGTAGCACGTTTATCAGAGCTGATCACTGAGCCGAAATCTTCAAAGCTTGTGTTGATCTCCACCAAAAAGCCTTTATCCTGTTCACAGACACAAACACACTTTCTTCATGAAGTGCCGGAGATCACAGATCTGATAGACACTGATCACAACACTCTGATCCACTCACCTTTAGGATGTCTTTAATAATTCTCTTCTCATCATGGTACCGAGCTTTCAGATCCTCCACGTAAAATTTAAATAAGTCCAGAGGGGTGGAACCTGAAAACAAACAACAGTAATCTTATAAATGCATGCACATTTGTAACACTACTATCTGTATACTTTCTTCTTCCACATACACCAGAATATTCAGCAAAAGCAATATCAAATGCAATATTCCATGCAAGAGTGATATGGGCCTTTCACACTATTGATGATAAAAATGAATAGTTATAAATTAAAGAAATAACAGGAGTTCACAACACAACTATAATGATAAAGATACAAGGAACGATATTGTTGTAAATGATTTGCGCAAACACTGTGGCACGCGAAAAAATTAATGTAATGTTTATCGCTATCAGTGCTGTAGAAGCAAATTGTTACAGTTAACATTAATATTATTGTTAAAATGTGAATGGCCCTTTATGCTAGACGCTAAAGCTTGATTTACAGTTTTCGGTAGGACAAGGACTCTACACCGTAAGTTTAGTTTTTTATTCATACTTCTGCGTCGTTGTTTGCATCAATGTACACATGCAGATGGCTAGTACACTTTTGGAGAGGTACACGGAATCATAGGAGTCTATGCGTACAACTGACGCAGAAGTATAAATTGGACTTAAGGTGTCTAAAGGCTGCTTCATTCCGATTTAGCAATTGGCAACAAATGCAAACATACTTATTTAACATGAACAAGTTTTTCTGTGTTTGCTGACATTCACCAGATCAGTGTGAAAAGCATTAAGGTGTTCAAGGTGTTTGCTACAGCATTGCAAAGGGCCCAACACATCAATATTCTTTAATGTCCATAGAAATGGCTTTGGTCTCCTTTTCAATGCAAATTTATGAGATCGTTTTGAATTATTTTATTATCCATCATGTGCAAATTGTTCAAAAGTAAAATCAAACCTCTCCTAAACAACCACATCATCTGAGGATCATTCATGTAAACACGCCGCAGAGAGAGAGAGGCTTTGTTCAAATCCTAATGCGCGCAGATTTTACAGCTAGAATCGTTTTCATGTTTGTTAATGATATGAGTTTGTGGAGTTCACAGACAGTACTATTCAGATAGAGATATGCTTAGAAATGAGGACAAGGCCCTTTCACATGTATTATTCATTCATTAGCATCATAGAGTGTCTGACCTGGCTGGCCCAACATGTTATTGAAGCGGATATCAGCGCTGACAGTCGGGTACATCTCCATCCAGGCTGACATGGAGTGCAGCTGCCCGTGATCATGAAGCTCATCCAAAAATTTCTGAACACACGCACACACAAAATGTCAAATGCAATGTTGCTTTCCACAAAAGCTGTAAACTTCATTGTCCCATTTTCTTTTAATAGCATCAAAGGCACAAATCCCACGCGTCGTGGTGTATGCCTGATAAACTATTATGTGAAATTAAATTAATGTGGCATGAAAAGTAGCATTGTTCTGTATTAATTGAAAAGCACAATTAAAAGTCAATTCAATCTTATTTAGTTGATTACACAATAACAACAATACCTAAAAGGCACTGTTTGGACAAACATTCAGTTTACCAACCCACACACTGACCTGCAGCAGCCTAAACTAATACAAGTATCATCTATTATCACAACCATTAGCTGACATTCCAGCATCAAGTTTCAATTAATCAAGCTAAGAGCTTTATAGACGTACATGTGGATAAAACAGGGTTAAGTCACTTGTGTGCGTGTGTGTAGTCACCTGGAAAGCTTCTCTGTTCTTGCGCTGTCTGCGTCGTTCTCGCAGTAAAGTTTTCTGTTTCTCGTCTTCCTCCTCTTTCTCAAGAGCACGGATGTGTTCCTCAAAACAGATCAGGGCATCCTCCTTATCCATGTCTAACACGCACACAAAGAGAGGAAGATTAAAGCTTTTCCCATATCAAACACACAAATGAGGTTAAAAGCGTGATGATCATGGCACTGCAGTGGGCTTGTGTTCGTACTCTGTAGCTCCTCATCCTCAGCAAAAGTGGGGTTGTCTAGTAGGTACTGCTGAGCCTCAGACCAGGTGGTTCTGTACGTGACATTGGCCATATTGTCTAATATGTTCTTAAGTGCCTCCCAGTTCCTCTTTCTTAACTGCTTGGCTTGTTCCTGAAACACAAAACATTGAGGTCAGGTGTTGTGACATACGATTATATATCTTAGGACAACTGGATTTTCTCACCCCATTTACCTTCATCAATATGCAAAAAATGTCATTCACATTACTGAAATTATATATTTACAACACATCATGGTTTTATTTGAATACAATAGTCTATTTACAATTATCCTATTGTTGTCTTTAATTAGACATGGATTATTGCTTTTAATATACATTTTCAACAAGAGCAGTGATGAAAAGGAATACAAACCTTTTCTTTCTTGGCCAGATAAAAAAGCACGTCCTCATAGATCTCCAGTCTGTCTCTCTCTGGGACACATGACCACACCTCCTGGTCATTAAACATCTGCTCCGCTTTTCTGTTAAAGATACAAATAAACTCCTACATTTAGCTAAAAACACTAAAAAGACTTTATCATCAGGTCTGAAAACTCATAAATATCCAAAAAAGTCAGAAACCAAACACGGCTGCAATTCATGAATTGGGAAGAAGGGGGCAGTGATGTTACAGCAGATCAACATAATCCAACTTCATTTATTAAAAAGACTAATGTATCACTGAGACCTTGAGCAGACTCACGAAAACAACACTGCTACTTAAAAACAGATTAATGATGTGATTTAACAAGACCATTTAATTTAATGACATCATCAAAACCTCAATGCCATAACAACACAAATGTGATTTTAATCTTCTAAAAATTTGGGGCAAAAGAATAAGAATAAACCAATTCATAACGTAACCTTCCCTCCAAACAAACGACATATCCTAACCACCCCCTTAAAATCTGTTTTGGATAGGCACAAAATCTTGTGGTGGTTCTAATGGTCCAAATCTCAAGGTTTACTCACTTGTATCTGGTGGTTGATGTCATTTTCTCATGGTTCTCAAGGAAGCGCTGGAAGGTCTCTTTAGACTCCTTGTATTTGATTCTGGCTTCTTCTTTCTCCTCTTTCTCTGTCTGGACTTTATAAGCATTAAATGCCTGTTTCTTTTCACTTAGCTTGGGCAGAGCACTGGACACAAACAGAAAACGCAAGGGAAGATTTGCGTGATGAAGCACAGCAGGAATGTGTTTAACTTAATTTAACTGCAGGATTTACACACTACTGCGTCAATAATGTAGTATACCTGTAACGAGGGTCATTAATGATGAGCTTCATTGCCTGCTCCCATGATGCATTGGAGGAAACACCCTAGAGTTGAATAAATGGTGACAAAAGTCAAAACAAACATTATTCAAGAGCAAAAAATAATCAGACTAGGAAAAAAAAGTACAATTTTCCACATTTAGGGCGCACTCATATTATACACAACCAAACCGAAAAGGTGCCCGAGTGCGATTTTACCCCCTCCATACTCCCCCAGACACGCACGCACGCACACAGTACTTTTATCAATGGAGCACACTTTCATCATTAGGATGCGAAGACAACAGGAAGTAAAGCGCTCTATAAACACTGGAGCCCATTGTGATAAGCAAGATAATGTGAGTGCGCCAGATTTAAGCCAGTCCATCAAAATAATTCTTCATAAGTGATTTTGTCATTATTTGATTGTGGTTACCCAATTATTATATGAAGGTCTAATAATGTATGCCAAAATAATTTAACCATAGCCTGAAGGCAAAATTATCTGTACAGTTGTGCGAGTCAAAGAGAGATAGAGAGATGAAGGATCTTAGGGCTCTATCTTACACCCGGCGCAATGCAGCGCAATGCAAGTGTCTTTTGCTAGTTTCCACCCTGCGCAATTATCATTTTCACATTTAGCGCCACATTGTTTAAATAGCAAATGCATTTGCGCCCAATTTTGCGCCTGTGGGCGTTATGGTCTGAAAACGAGGTGTGTTCAGGCACATTGTTGGCGCGTTGCTATTTTGAGGCAACTAAAATAGAGTACACCATTGACCAACAAAAACCTGCTCTAAAGTCTAAAGTCAATGGCGCAATATGTTTTTTGTTATTTAAAGAGCGCATTAGTAATATGCGCATATAAACGGGATGACAACGCGGGTTTGCTTATCACATACATGAATGCGCAGCAGCACAAAAAAACGCTTTTAAATATGAAAGATTAAAGGATTGAATGTAAATGAAGACTAATTATGAGACGTTAGAAGACACAGAGCGCTGCTTCACCTGCAGCCTGGTAAGTAAATAAATGCTTTTCTTTAAACAAATGCATCTATTTTTAAATGTTTTAAGTAATGCTTAAAAAAAAACTGACGCTGTCCAAGTGCTGAAACGGCTCTCCGCACGTTATCTCCTGTTTGTTACAAATAAAGTATTTTTAGAGTACAAACCTTTTCTTGCATACTTGTAAAAAATGTTTTGATGATATTGGATAGCCATACATTTAAAGCAATTAAAAGCCTGCTTTTTTACTTCCATGACTAAAAGAAAACGGGTTTTTAAGGATTTAATAAAAAAATAACAATTTCAATACAAGTGAAAAACAACACAATTATTTAACATTAATCTTAAACTGGGGATCTTCTTCCTCCGCTTAGTTTTTCAGTTTACAAAGTCCATCATCTAAATAGGGATTAGACATAGCGCCAGCGCAACTGTCTTTTAAAGGGAATGAGAGCTGAGACTCTCATTGGTTTATTGCACCGTACGCCCAAAATACTCCCATTACTCATAAAAAAAAGAGCAACCCTTTTCGACCACGCGCTCGGCACACAAACCATTTTTCCTGTCGTTAAATTAGCAAAAGTGGATTCGGACACGCCCATTTAGACGTTGCGTTGTGCGCTTTAGACAATGCGCTTAGATCGTTAAAATTAGGGCCCTTAGTGTTTGACATTTTTTGACACGGTCATAGCTTAATCTATCAAAGTCGGATCTATCGGAGCATTGTCATATCTATTTTGCATCTTCTTAAAATAGTTTTATTAAAAAACTACACTGCTACAAAAATGGCATCATCTCACTAGTGAGATTACTATTCCTTGCACCATTTTTCCAGATTGCAAACCCAAAAACTATCAAGATAAATGTGTAACATGAACTACATGTACTTCATGTCGAAGGATAAGCGCACTTTGGTGACTGAATTGCACTTTTTTTAAAATGGGTAACACCACAAATTTTTTGCACAATATCAACGTTTTACTTTGTCAGAGCAGGGCAAAGACGACGCCATATCTTAGTTTATTTCTCAACGCCATTTCAGCATTTATGGCTATATTCATGTTAATCCACACAAAATTTTTACAATACACAAGTTAAAGATATCGTTCTGCCAAAAATGTAAATAAACCCATGATTTACTCACCTTCAAGCCATCCTCATTGTATAACATTATCTTAAATGATTAAGCAAAAAAGTCCATCCATCCTTCACAGAAGCAGTGTTTCCCACAGAATTTTGAGAGATGAATAGTCTAATAGTAATTAGCATATATGTGATGTCATTGCATCATGCTTGCGTTTGATCTTTGATAGTGTTGTCTGTTGGTACCCAAGATCTGTTTCGCTTCTACTCTTTGATCTGTCACATATTGCATTTTAACAACTGAATGCATTTTTTTCATATTATCTGTTCTGTTGGCAGACATAAAACAACCAGGCTTTTGTAACTAAACACAACCCAGTAACATCTTATGTTTAATCCAACCAGCTGTTTCTTTAACTGTTGCTAAAATTCTGATTTATAAACGTGACATCGTCTGACAAAATCACCATACATTACATTGAAGAGCGGATAGATAAGGTGATTTTGTCTACATTACTTGATTGTCTCACGCAGCATTTACTGTGGTTGCTCTTCTCTTCAATGCGTTGTTTTTTTTAAGCACTGTTTTTAATTGTACATGCTATGTTTATCACATGTAGCGCATAGCACTTTTTACATGCAATGTATATTGGGTATAGCACAGACAATTCAGTGCAAATTCAGAAATAGGAGAGAATACACTGTTGCGAGTTACGACTACAGAACACACGCAGGCATACCGCACCATAGGGAGAAAGAGAGTTTGCACACAGACTCACACCAAGATAACAGGTGTGTGTGCGTGTGTGTGTGTGTGTGTGTGTGTGTGTGAAGCACTACTGCTAACCTTTTGTTAAGTCATGCTAAACTCGATCAACCTTCTTTGCTGTCAGCAACATCTGTGACTGTTGACTTTAATGCGAAACACAAGTACACGGAGGAATGCACATTAAAAATCCTGCCACCTTTTCTCGTGTAAGGGTGAGACGCTATTGAGGGCGGCGCTGCACGTAACATGAGAGTAAGAGGGAGGCGTGCTGAGCGCATGCAACAATAAATTAAGCCGTTTTAAATATTAAAGGGGACAGAGAATGAAAAACCATTTTTACCTTGTCTTTGTTGAATAATGGTAGTCGAACATACAAAAAGTGCTAGACATGCTAAACATCTCAGTCTCATAGAAATTCCTCTTTTAGAAATGTCAGCCAGAAAACGGCCCAATCTGAAAAACTGACGCTTATGACATCACAGGCATCTAACTGTCCATCCACTTTAAAATAATTGGCTACATTTTTTGAGTGGCAGCAAAGTCAGCCAATCAGTAATGATATTGCAAGTTAAGCCAGTAGGGGCAGCCAAATAGGTGCAAAACCACTTGTTTAAAATCCCCCACCCTAAAAGAGCTATCTGAGAGAGGTTTTTTAGGAAGCTTCTAAGGCATTACAGACACAAACAAAAAATTTTTGTCTACATGTCACATCACAGAACAAGGATAAATACCCCGTTCAATCATTCTATGTCACCTTTAAAATAAAATTTAAGTAGGGATCATGAAAAATCTATTTGTGGCGGCAAGTGTTGATTCTGTGGTGGGCCGCCACAAATAAATCAATGTATGAAAAACACTGCAGAAGTAATCCACACAGCTCCAGGTGGTTAATAAAATCCTTCTGAGGTCAATCCTACAGTATGTCATGTGATGGAAACGCTCGGTCTTGAGAATCAGCATCGGTCTTTACAGGAAGCTAGTTATTTTAGCTTGTAAAGTTTTAAATATTGATATTTTTCCGATTACCCTCAGAAGGCCTTTATTAACCCACTGGAGCCAGATTATTCAGTAAAGGAACTTTTTTGGGCTTGAAATCAGAAGCACTATCTACAACCATTTTAAAGCTTGAAACAGCCAGAAAATTTTCTAATATAACTCTGATTGTGTTCTTTTGAAAAAAGAAATTCATATACATTGAGGATGGCTTGAGGATAAGTACATTTCATTTTTGTCTGAACTTTCTTTTAATCTACACACAAGTTAAGGAAAGACAATTTGGCATCTCCAATTCACCTAACCTGGATGTCCTTGAAAGAATATTTGATTCCTTGTGATTGTTGAGTAGCACAGATGGATCCGAATAAAACAAACCATCAGGTAAGTGGAAAACCGAGACAAAGAATGAAGAAATATAAACATTGTAAACAGTATAGATGCGTGTAGACATCACTAGAGAGAAAGTACATCTATTATAAGAGTGTCTGTGTGAAGGGCTGTCAGCATTCTGTGAAGCGTGTGATTCCACTCTTGCCTATTTCACTCACTCATGTCTAATCACACACACAGCAATTAAAGACCCACAGCTCTCACAGGAGCACTTTGTGTGCCAAATTAAAACACTAAATTTAGAAAGAGGCTGCTGGAATATCAACACCCTATCTATCACTGCGAAAGAGAGCAAGTGATTTATTTACCTTTTCTTTCAGAAGTTCTTTAAAGGCCTGTTTTGCCTCCTCTTTTGTGTTCCACTTGTAAACTTTCTTCACCAGCTCAGGTCTCTCCTCCTTAGATGTGTCATTACTGTGGAAACAGAACATTTACTTAGGACTGGGCAATATGGCAAAACCATTGAATCGATTTTTTTCCGAACATTTGACCGATTCATGATTTAGATTTTCTATTTTGTTTTTACTAGTAAACTCAAAAAAAAAAAAAAAAAAAAAATTATATTATATTATTATAATATATTATTGCATCTTTAAAAAATTAAATTCTGTTCCAAGTGCACTAAATGATAGTTATTAACATGGTAAAAATATAAATTACCACTTTTTTTAAAAAACATCTATGAAGAAATTAGGCATTGTTTAGAAATACAATGGTGGCCTAAATGTGATTAACTTGGCCATAAAACCCATGTTCATGCATTTTTTTATGTTTTGTTGTATTTTATTGTAGTTTAAGTACACATATTCCATGTTAAACAAAACAACTCTACTATTATGTCTCTTTTAACTCTTTCCCCATCATTGACAAGTTATCTCATCTATGAAGAGAAAACATTTCCCTGCCAATGATGCTTTCCTGATTAGTTTTTATGGTAATCTAAAATTTGACTATTCTCCACTATTATCCAATTCAACACAATTTATAAAAAACTGAAGCAAAAACTAATCCAACAACATTTTAAACTCTGTGTATGTTTTGATCTTCGTTCTGACTCTGGTGCCGAATTCCCGAAAACATTATTAAGACAAAAAATAAGAAAGTTTTTAAGATAAATTAAGACCTAAAGAAGTTTGTAATAATGTTCCTAAGTGCAATCCTTGAAGATTTCTTAAGAAGTTAAGAATATTTACTTAAGAAAATTATTGTCTTAAGAAAAAAAATGACAAGCTTTGAAATAAATTATTCTGCTCATGGGGTTATATCCGTCCATTAATCTTTTTACCACCTTCAATAACGCGATACATAAATGAGTGATGTGTTAAGACAATAGAAGATGCTTTTTCCACTTGTAACAGATGCCAGCTAGTGTATGAAGGCGGTGCGGTGAGTAAATATCATTCCCTAATCTCCCAATTAGGCCGTAATGCGGGATGAGCGCTCTGCGTGCTTCACTCTACATGCCCGGCTCTATCTCCCGTGCACACACGTCCACACGATAGAAACAGACGCGGAGGGTGAAGGGTGCCTGGATTTCAGAGCCTCGCTTCACGTGACAGACTGATTGCCATTTTGTCTCCCGCTCAGAGCGTCTTTGAGTAGAGTTGTTAGTAATTTCACAATAAATGTATTATAAAGGAAGTAACATGTAAGCTAATATTAATAGTTACGTGTTATACATGACATATTACTGAAGTAAGAAATTAAACTTTATTATTATAAGAGTATGAAATTCCTCATTAAACTAATCTTTGTGAAGTAAACAGTTTAAATTGCCATTCAAACTACACAATAGAACATGTCACATTTAAAACAATCAAATTAACTTATAAAACATCTTACATTTTGAGATTAAAAGACTACTGTGAGGTTATCCTATATTTAAGATGTTTTTTAAGACGAATTCTTAATTTTCTTTCTTAAGTTTGAATTTAAGAAAAAAATGGGAGTTAAGAAGAATTTTCTTCTTAAGTTTGTTTTGTGAATCTGGCCCCTGATCTCTAACAAAATTCCTATATAAAAATGCAATTATTTCAACTTTTTACTCAAATTTGGTATTTTTGAAGAACCCTACAGTACATGGGTTTTAGTAACTCAGCGCTCATATGGTTCACTTCTTTCTTAACAAACAGGACCCAAGTCTGTGATGTTGAGAGGACCCTCTTTGACACAGAATATAACATGTGGGGTGCCCCAAGGCTCGATCCTGGGATCCTTATTATTTTTTGTATATATAAATGACATATCAGCTGCGGTACGGTGCACCCTGCCTTTATATGCTGATGATTCTGTTTTACTTGTCCGAGGGTGTAATGTTGAAGACATTAAAAAAATACTTAAAAAAAATACCTCTTTGTCCAGAACTCAAGTCTGTTAGCCAGTGGCTGGTAAACATAAAGCTCTTTTTGCATCTGGGCAAGAATGAATCAATATTGTGTGGTACAAAAAGGAAACTCAATCAAAATTCAATATTTTAAAGGTGATGTCTAATGGGTTTGAAATTGTATCTAAATTAAGTGTTACATATTTGGGTTTGACATTGGATCAATCACTTAAAGCTGAAGAAGCCATTGCAGCTAAGGTTTCTGCCAAAAGTGCTTGTAAGTTAAAGTTTTTATATGGTAAGAAAAAGCTTTTTGATTTCTCCGTAAAGAAATTATTGGTATTAACTTTGATTCAATGCCATGTACATTTTGCTTGCTCTGCATGGTTTTCTGAGTTGACTGTGAAATTTAAAAGTAAATTTCATGTGCTGCAAAATAATGTTATTTGGTACCTATTAAAAGTACACTCCCGTAATCATATTGGTAGGGAGGAGTTTACAAGAGCTAGGCTACTACCTGTACATCTAAGAACAACTTAAGTTAAACCATATGTTTAACATTGTTAATGGTCATGTCCCCAAATATTTGTGCTCTAACATACACATGGTCCATACGCAGCATGGCTATAATACTAGGGCCAGCATTCGCTCTTGCACAGTTCCTAGAACTACAAAAGGAATTAAAAATTATTTCTTTTGTACTAGTATCATGGCATGGAATAGTTTGCCTACTGCTAAAAAAACTCCCAAGGGATTTTTTTAAATACAGGTCAAAAAACCTTTATGGCACTAGGTGAATAGTTATTGAAAATTGGAGAGTCTTTATAGCATTTTTTTTGTTTTTATGTTTTTAGTTTGTTCTGTCATGATGTTTTATCCTGTTTTCATATTGTACATTTTTAGTCTGGACTGTTGTTTTTCTGTTTATTGTGTTACACCAAGGACCATGTTGGAAATAAGTATTTTTACTTAAGCATGTTATCCTTTTGGATTACTGTCTTTTTTTGTACTGTTTTAATCCAGAAATAAATCTATGCAATGCATCAAACGAAACCTTGCATGACCTTGTACTATACCAGAAAACTGGAAACTTTTTAGCAAGAAATTATCAATTAAGTATTAGCAGGCTTAATGTTAGCATGCTAACTAGCTTAGCTTAGCTAGTTGAAGAGGCTCAATTTAGATTTCTTGTCTTTCATGTAATGCATTCTTCAATGTGTATATTCATGTCAGTTATGTGCAGTGAGGCATGAGAAACACTGTTCATTTTATTTAGTCAGACAGTCAAGGGACTTTTAGAAGAGGGCATGTGAGGGTTTGTAAGTTATATTGTTTTTTTGAACAGTAGCGGTGTACATGTTCCATTACCTGGGTAGTGTCTCTATAATGGCCGTTTCCTCAGTGGAGTTTACAGGGACATCATTGCTAACCTCAGCAGCCTGCACAGGCACGAGAGCCGGCTGCTCCTCTGTGGTGACTGTCGCCATGGCAGTCTCTGTCTCAGCAACTGCAGCCATGACAACAGAAGACTCGATCGGAGTTGTAAGAGCAGGGGTGGTGGTCCCAGGAGCCACGATGTCAGCCGTCCTTTTAAACATACATGCATAGAGAATAATTATGACTGCATCATTTTTAAAGCTGTACTGGAAATGTTATGCGTGTAAAACTCATATATCAGAACAGGCAGACATTATGTCTGATGTAAATTATTTTGGCATAAAAACAACTGGAAATAAAGCATTTTAGGAAGGGGAGATGTGTGATATTGATTGGTAGAGTTATTTCAAAAATACTGCATGTTCTTGTGGCTTTAACTCTTTGTTGGCCCTCCTGTCACCTCTTTTATTCCACCAAGTCTTCAGAAGTCTTGAATCTACTGCAACCTTTTCACAATAGACTGTATACCCATACTAAAAAACAGATCTTGGATGATCTTTTGGCAAATATTTACTGCTACTGGCAGTTATGGGACACTTAAGGCTGCGTGTCAATCAAAGCTTTTCTCAGCGGTTGAAAACACTAGGTCCCTTTGAAAGGCTTTTTAGCTTAGATGCTTTTGTTGGTATGATAAGTTTAGACATTGCACAAAGTGACAATGACAAGCACAGCTTTTTACCCAAAATACAACAGTTTTAACTCTCAGTGACCAGAAAAAAATGGCAAGTGTCCAGTGTGAACAATCACCTCATCACACTGATCCATGGCGAACAAAAAACTGAAAAATGCTTTGGTGAACAAATGGCCTAAGGCAACAACAGACAATCCACAACAGCTGTCAAACATTTTAGTAAAATACATTTTGGACAGTAAAATTAAATTTTCAGTATGGGGAAAACCAAGTTTAAACCACTTTTCAATTAGTAAAATGCAAATAATGTGAAATTCCCTGTCTACAATGTTATACCACAAACTGCATATTACAAGGTTAATGCAGTTAAAGCAAGTTTGGTTTATTAGGAATTTATTTAATATTTTTTATATTTTAGGTTATGTTTTGTGCCGAATTGAGCTAACATAACCTCATTTGAGCTAATAAAAAAAAACATAAACAAGTGAATTTTATAATTATATTGATAGAAAAAAATACCTACAGGTGACCTGTTACCATTGTAATAAACTTGTAAAAAAAATGACACTTACCCATTCTCCTCTGCTTTGATCATGGCTAAAAAAAAATTAATTTAAGAGTTTACTTGTGCAACAGAATGCTGAAAATGTAATCAATTTTACATGTGCCGATTCTGTGTACAGACCTTCTAGATCCTCCAGTTCTTTGGGTTTGGTCCAGCGGGACTCTTTGGTCTGTGAGTTGTAGTAGTAGGGCTTTCCTGTATCCGACTTATACTCCTTCCAAGGGCACTTGGACAACATTTGCTGCAAAAAACAAATCTCTCTTAAAGTTTGCTTGAAACAAGTGAAAAGGTTAGTATACACAAAATCAATTTTTGTATATACTTTTCTCACCTTTCAAACAAATAAAAATCATTGATTACAGTGAATACAGGGCCTAAAGTGAAAAAAAATCCTGAGCCTGAACTTTCTGTGGCTCAACCAGGACTTTTACCAAGCCCATTTTTTCTATAAACTAATTCTATGAGCAACAGCACAGTCATATTTTCAACACATTAACAACTTATTATGCCAAAAAAACTATGCAAAAACAAGCCTCAGGTTTCGGAAGTTTACTGCACCAAGTGCCTAAAGCAGGGGGCTCAAACTGGCTTTGGGCCATTTCTAAGATTGACATCTTGTTGGAGGGACATAGAGCTATTTTAACATAAAAACACAATATTTCTGTATATGTACTGCATTTAAATTCTATTATTTAACATATAATAATACATACAAATATAAACAGTGCTTTCAATTTATTTTATAATTTATTGTTAAGAGTAAGTAAATCTTTTCTAAACCTTATCTTAAATTAATAATAATAATAATAATAATAATAATAAATACAAACTTTTTCTATTAAAACCTTGCACTAAATTAACAAATTAAATTCCTGAATACATTTATTAACTATTTTAGCATACGCATTTATTTTGGACTTGAATATGTTCGATCTCTGTAAAAATTAATATCAATGCTTCATGTGTAACTGCATAGCAAGCAACATAATGATACATATACTTTATTATTCACTTATATTGAGTTGAGTGAGCTGCATACATAGACTACTGTAGTCTACTTTTATCTTTTGCACGTTTCTCCTAATCTTTCCTCTTTTCAAAACCTGGGCACTTGGCTTTTTCCGCATCCGTAGTTTAATATGCGTTGCAT